>NC_068283.1:43116190-43182841 GCF_025860055.1 Xyrauchen texanus | reverse complement strand
GCTTAACCAGGATGCTCTAGTGATTGACAAGAAGAAGACGACCCAGGATGCTCTTGGACATTATGTGGCCTACTGCAGGAGGTCTCCATGTGTCTGGGAGATGTATGACGACCTGAGAAGTGGAGTGACAGGAGTGTCAGAAAAAAACTAAATATGCCCACATGCTGTATTATACACAAAAGACTGATTGCATTGTTTAAATTTAATTTCACAAATACAAGTATTTTTGTTACATGCCACACAGCCTTGTTGTTTGCCCTCAAGTCTGTTATTCTGGTTTGAAGACAGATAGTGGCTTGTCAGTATTAAGTGTTTTTAATTTTATTTTTTTAAAGTAAAATATTATTCCAATGTAAAATAGTTGTATTCTATATGAATATATAGTATAGTGAATAAACTGTAATTTATTGCTGTGATCAAAGCTGAATTGTCAGCATTACTTCAGTCTTCAGTTTCACATGATTCTTCAGAAATCATTCTAATATGCAGATTTGCTGCTCAAGAATAATTAATTATTATTATCAGTTGAAAACAGTTGTGCTGCTTTTTTGTGTGTGTGGATACACAATCATTCAAAGGTTTGGGGTAAGTAATATTTATATATGTAGCTAATATGATTTCTGAAGGATCATGTGACATTGAAGATGGAGTTTTAAATGTTTTTATTATGCCAGTCAGATTACAAACAATGAACATGACAATTGTCAATCCAACACATAAAATATAGAGCATATATAGACTACAAATAGAAAGAAATATATACAGTATAATCTATAAAATAAACAATACAAGTAAAATAAACAAAAATGAAATTAAAAACAAACAAATACACCATTGAAGACTGGAGTAATGATGCTGAAAATTCAGCTTTGACATCACAGAAATAAAATTACATTTGAAATTATATTAAAACAGAAAACAGCTATTATAATGTGTATTGTTTCACAACATTGCTGTTTTTACTGTATTTATTATCAAATAAATACAGCCTTTGTGAGATTACAAGACTTCTTTCAAAGAAATGTAACAATCTTAATGTTTCCAAACTTTTACCTGCACACAAACACACACACACACACACACACACACACACACACACACATGTTGTGTTTCCATGTTTTATGGGGACTTTCCATAGACATAATGGTTTTTATACTGTACAAACTTTATATTCTATCCCCTAAACCTAACCCTACCCCTAAACCTAACCCTCACAGAAAACTTTCTGCATTTTTACCTTTTCAAAAAACATAATTTAGTATGATTTATAAGCTGTTTTCCTCATGGGGACCGACAAAATGTCCCCACAAGGTCAAACATTTCGGGTTTTACTATCCTTATGGGGACATTTGGTCCCCACAAAGTGATAAATACACGCTCACACACACACACACACACACACACACACACACACACACACACACACACACACACACACACAGCCTATGTGCGTATAAACACAGAGCTACAGCAAACAAATAACGGTGCCTGTATTACAATCAGGGACGGCCCAAGCCTTTATGGGGCCCTAAGCAGAATTTGATTTGGGGACCCCTCGGTGCCGCCAATATGATTGAATGTTGTCAATGCTTGATTATTCACACACTATAACTCTAACACACCCCTTATCAATTTTATTAGTTGTAGCTGTGTTGCTTACAACATACCAATCAATGTGTGCCTGGCATGAATTTACCCTTCTACGGTTTTAAATGTAACAGTAGCAAACCTATATTTACCCAATCCTGTTGATCCTCTGTTACCAGTTTTGTGGACTTCCTAGAGAACAATTTGCAGCAGAAGCTGTAGACAGTATAATTTCTTTTTGAATAAGTGAGCAGCTCCACTTACATTTTTTCTCCATTAATTAACTTTCTGTAGTGGTAGTGGAAGCTTCGGCCATCAGGATTTTCAGGGAATGTGAAGTTCCCCTTCTGTCGCTCTCTTACGTTGTGTCAGAGAACGACACTAGGGGTCTCTCTTGAGCGCCGATATTCACCTCTGTACTATGAAAAAAGGCCAATGAGAGTTGGCAGCCAGTATTTGCATGTCCCGCCCCCGGACATACGGGTATTTAAGCGGCGCAAATACGGGAGTTCATTCAGAAAATTTCTTCGGAGCCGATGGTTGTGTTTGCAGTTTGCTGCATGACTACACACCGAGTTCCTGCTATCCTCTGCTGCATGCTGTTGGATTCTGCGGCGCACAACAGCGGCTTTCTCCTGGTTGCACGGCTGTGCACTTCCTGCCCCTGCGACATCGGAGGGCATGGGCTCTGACGCTGAGGGCTCCTCTGGGCTGCCGCCTTCGGGCTTGCAGGCCCAGCAGGAGGCGGACGCGCAGATGTCCGATATGCTTTCCCGGGCAGCCAATAGCGTGGGCCTGGATTGGAACCCTCCATCCTCCCCGCAGCCATCACGGCTAGACGATTGGTTTTTGGGCGTGGGGCGCCGCTCACAGCCTCGCCCCCCCAGTACCTTTCATCCCGGAGGTGCATGATGAGCTGACGTCTTCGTGGAGAGCACCCCTCTCCACTCGTCGTGCCACCTGCTCATCCGCCCTCGCCACCCTCGACGGCGGAGCGCGCCACGGGTACAGATCCCCCAGGTGGATAGAGCTGTTGCGATCCATCTATGCCCCGGAAGCACTACCACCTGGCGGGGCCGCCCTGTACTCCCTTCCCGGTCCTGTAGAGCAACATCCTCGCTCACCGTGAAGGCCTACAGCGCTACCGGACGCGCCGCTTCCGCCCTGCATGCCATGGCTCTCCTGCAGGTCCACCAAGCCAAGGCACTCCGCAACATGCACAGGGGTGGCCCTGATCCTGACACGCTGCAGGAACTGCGCTCAGCGACCGGCCTCGCCCTGAGAGCGATGAAGGTCACAGCGCGGGCACTCGGGCAGGCGATGGCCACTCTGGTGGTCCAGGAACGTCAGCAATGGCTGGACTTGGTTGAGATGTGTGAAGCTGACAAGACTCGCTTCCTCAACGCCCCTGTCTCCCAGTTCGGCCTCTTCGGCGACACTGTGGAGGACTTTGCCCAGCAGTTCTCCCTGGTGAAGAAGCAGACGGAGGCCATTTCTCACATCATGCCGCGCCGCAAGCCTGCCGCCACGGCCCAGGCCCCATCTGCTCGCCGAGGGCGTCCTCCTGCGGCCAGAAGACCTTCTGCTCCGCCCCAACCTGGGCCCAGCTCTCAGCCCCAGCGTCGAGCAAACCGCAGGAAGCATACACCCCCTGCCTCACGGACCCCGTCGAGGACCCGGAAGGCTCCCAAACGTCCCTGAGACAGCGGACCCAGAGGACGAGAAGTTAGCTCCGGAGATGGTGAGACCGCTCCGTCCCCCGGTGGAGGGCCGGGAGGAGAATCTTGTGTTTTTTCATTTGCCCCTGACGGGGCTGCGGTACCCAAATTCTCAATAAAAGAGCTATTTCCTTTACCTCTGGGTCACATGGCCCGCAAATGCCGTTCTCACGGCACTTTTGTTTCAGGCCTCAACAGTCCCGGTGCCCAGGATGCGGTGCTCCCGCCCTCAGCCCCACGACTGTTCCCCAGCCGGCTGGTTCAGACGAGTCCAGAGGACGCCGACATCAGACCTCCTCCTCTGTCACGAACCCGCCCCCTGCCGGGTGCGCGGAACAAGGTAAGTGCTTTGAGCTTATTCTCAGCACCAGAGCCTCGGGACGCCACAGAGCCTCCCGACGCTGCGTTACCTGTTCCGCACCGCTCGCGAAGCCCGCCGAGTACGTCCAAAATACTTGTCCCCTTGGTGCCCCTAGCACAGAGCACAGAGGCATGGCTTTCTCTGCCCAGCTCGTCACGCTGGCTGCACCGGACCATTCGACTCGGTTACGCAATTCAGTTTGCCAGGTCTCCGCCCCCCTTCCTGGGCGTTCGTTCCTCCGCAGTGCACGGCGAACATGCCCTCTCCCTGCGCGAGGAAATCGCCTCCCTTCTAATCAAGGACGCGATAGAGCCTGTTCCTCCAACCGAAACGAAGAAGGGTTTCTACAGCCCTTACTTCGTTGTACCCAAGAAAGGCGGTGGCATACGACCGATCTTGGACCTGCAAGTTTTCAATCGGACCCTGTCCAAACTCCCGTTCAAAATGCTCACCCAGAAACAAATCCTATCTGGCGTTCTGGCGTAAATCCTATCTGGCATCTAGATTGGTTCGCAGCGGTAGACCTGAAGGACGCGTACTTTCACGTCTCAATTCGCCCTCGACACTGACCCTTTCTACGGTTCGCATTCGATGGCCAGGCGTATCAGTACAAGGTCCTCCCCTTCGGCCTGTCTCTGTCCCCTCGCGTCTTCACGAAGGTCGCAGAGGCGGCTCTTGCCCCGCTACGAGGAGCGGGCATATGCATACTCAATTACCTCAACGATTGGCTCATTCTGGCCCCCTCGCAGGAATTACTATGCGCACACAGAGACCAGGTGCTCGAGCACCTCCGCCGCTTGGGGCTTCAGGTCAACTGGGAGAAGAGCAAGCTCACCCCAGTCCAGAGCATCTCTTTTCTCGGTTTGGAGTTAGACTCAGTCTCAATGACAGCACGTCTCTCCAACGAGCGTGCTCAGTCAGTGCTGGAATGCCTCGCTTCCTTCAAGCCAGGCACCGTGGTCCCGTTGAAACGTTTCCAACAGCTCCTGGGGCATATGGCATCCTCCGCGGTGGTCGCGCCACTAGGGTTGATGCATATGAGACCACTTCAGCATTGGCTCCAGACTCGAGTCCCGAGACGAGCATGGCGCCACGGCACGCACGGCGTGGAAATTACCACTGCCTGCCTCCAAACCTTCAAACCCTGGACAGACCTCTGCTTTCTTCGGGCAGGGGTACCCTTGCAGCCGGTGTCCCGTCGCGTTCTGGTTACAACCGACGCTTCCAAATTGGGTTGGGGCGCCGTGTGCAATGGGCGCGCAGCCGCAGGCCGGTGGAACCAAGGCCCGCTGCGCTGGCACATCAACTGCCTAGAGCTGCTGGCTGTTCGTCTTGCCCTGAAGAAATTTCTTCCGATGATTCGTGGCAAACATGCCCTGGTCAGGACAGACAGCACCACGGTGGTGGCTTACATAAACCGCCAAGGCGGAGTACGCTCCCCCCACATGTCACAGCTCGCCCGTCGTCTCCTCCTTTGGAGTCAGTCAGTCGCTGCTCGCCACTCACATCCCCGGCAACCTCAATGTGATAGCAGACGCGCTGTCAAGACAAACCTTGCCTGGCTCCACCTCCAATCGGTCCAGCTGATTTGGGACAGGTTCGGCAAGGCCCAGGTAGACCTGTTTGCCTCCCAGGAAACCTCCCACTGTCCGCTCTGGTATGCCCTCACAGAGGCTCCCCTGGGGACAGATGCTCTGGCACACAGCTGGCCCGTGGGGCTGCGCAAGTACGCTTTTCCCCCAGTGAGCCTTCTTGCACAGGTGCTATGCAAGGTCAGGGAGGACAAGGAGCAAGTCACTCTGGTGGCCCCCTACTGGCCCAACTGGACGTGGTTTTCGGATCTCACGCTCCTTATGACAGCCCCTCCCTGGCGAATTCCCCTGAGGAAGGACCTTCTTTCTCAAGGACGGGGCACGCTCTGGCACCCGCACCCAGACCTCTGGAAACTCCACGTCTGGTCCCTGGACGGGACGCTGGAGGGTCTAGCCGGCCTACCTTTAGCCGTCATAGACACTATTAACCAAGCCAGAGCCCCTTCGACCAGGCATCTTTACGCCCTGAAGTGGCGTCTGTTCGCGAACTGGTGTTCTTCCCGAGCCGAAGACCCGCAGAAGTGCGCAGTTAGGTCAGTGCTCGTGTTTCTTCAGGAGAGGCTGGAGAGGAGGCTGTCCCCTCCACCCTCAAGGTGTATGTTGCTGCTATCGCGGCCCACCATGACACGGTAGACGGCAAGTCTCTTGGCAAGCACGACTTAATCGTCAGGTTCCTAAAAGGTGCCCGGAGGATGATTCCCTCCTGGCCTAACCTATTTCCCTCCTGGGATCTCTCGGTCGTCCTGATGGGACTCGGAGACCCCCTTCGAGCCGCTTGACTCAGTTGGACTCAGGGCCCTCTCTCTCAAGACTGCCCTGCTGATCGCGCTCGCCTCCATCAAGAGGGTCGGGGACCTGCATGCGTTCTCTGTTAGCGACGCCTGCCTGGAGTTCGGTCCGGCAGACACTTTCGTGATCCTAAGACCGCGACCGGGCTACGTGCCCAAGGTTCCTACCACACCCTTCAGGGATCAGGTGGTGAACCTGCAAGCGCTGCCCCGGGAGGAGGCAGACCCAGCCCTCTCACTGCTGTGTCCGGTACGTGCCTTACGTATTTACCTGGACCGCACACAGAGCACCAGACGCTCTGAGCAGCTCTTCGTCTGCTTTGGGGGACAGCAGAAAGGGAACGCTGTCTCCAAGCAGAGACTCGCCCACTGGGTTGTCGATGCCATTTCCCTGGCTTATCACACCCAGGCCGTGCCCCCCCCCTTTGCGGGTCCGAGCCCACTCCACCAGGAGTGTTGCGTCCTCATGGGCACTGGCTAGGGGCACTGCCCTAGCAGACATTTGTAGAGCTGCGGGCTGGGCAACACCTAACACTTTTGCGAGATTCTACAATCTCCGAGTTGAGTCAGTTTCGTCCCGTGTTCTCTCAGGTACCAAGCCTGTAGAACTCGGTGGCACGCCGACAATCTTACCGGGTGGATCGCTTGCACCCAGCGCCCTTCCCCCTAACCAGGGGAAACAGTGCGCCTTCTTCCCAGGAGATCCCAGGCTTGGGACACTGGTTGGCTCCTCCCCTAGCCCTTGCGGGTCGCAGTTCTGCGGAGGGACTCGCCGACCCAAACCACTGCGGGTACCGCTAGCTACCCTCTACTGGTATAGGGGCCCCACAGGTAAGGCCTCCTGCTGCCTGTGTGTAAAACCACGGTTCTGTCCCCTCACGTGAGTTGACGCCGTGTTTCCCTTAGGCAGTCACAGCTACCTCAGGTGCCGTGCTGTATGCTCCCCCCTCTCTGAGGCTGGTGCTACCACCACACCACTGTTCCGCATAAGGCCTAGGTATAGGCCATGCGATGTATGTGCCACTCAAATTTGCCTCCCCTCCGGGTAGGTGTGGCCTCCGCAGGGTCTTCCCCGCCCTACCAAGGGCTAAGACCCCCTTCCCTCAATGCGTGTAAGGGCCCCGGCCGTAGTTGCTCTATGCGAGAAACATAGAGAGAAAAGAGGCCCAGCCAGGCTGGCCCGTTCCCATGTTGGCGGCCGTCACCTTGTTCCCCCCTCCGGGTAACGATAAGGAATCCTGATGGCTTAAATGGGGTATTGGGGAAGGGTACGTGCGGCCTGATACAGTTGGTCGTTCTGCACGTAGGAATACCTGCTCGCTCCTGTATCAGCGGATCACGTACTACGGCTCAGCGCATTGTGCTTTTAAGTGGACCCCTAGTGTCGTTCTCTGACACAACGTAAGAGAGCGACAGAAGGGGAACGTCTAGGTTACGTATGTAACCTCAGTTCCCCGATGGAGGGAACGAGACGTTGTGTCCCCCTTGCCACGTCGCTGAGCCGAGCCCCTGTTGTGGCCGGACCATTTCCGGCTCCTCAGAAAAATCCTGAATGAACTCCCGTATTTGCGCCGCTTAAATACCCGTATGTCCGGGGGCGGGACATGCAAATACTGGCTGCCAACTCTCATTGGCCTTTTTTCATAGTACAGAGGTGAATATCGGCGCTCAAGAGAGACCCCTAGTGTCGTTCTCTGACACAACGTCTCGTTCCCTCCATCGGGGAACTGAGGTTACATACGTAACCTAGACGTTTTCCTTTATAGGCAGTGGCACTCTGCTTACCAGATCAGTCCTTTCTGAGTCAGACAGGATAGATGACCACATCAGTGGAGAATTCATGTGCTCTTGGGGGCCCCCTGGTGGCCACCGGGTCCCTAAGCAGCCGCTTAGTTCGCTTATGCCTCTGATTACAATGTTAATATTAATACTGTCATTCACATACAGTAACAAGTTAAAACACTTACCCTTGGAGTTTGTGTTACATTCCGCACATCCTGTGATCCGCTGTGTCTGTTACAAGTTGAAAACGAACAGTGGATCGGTAACAGTTCAGTGAATGCGTCTATTTATGTGATTTGGTTTGCCATTTGGATCTTACCTTCTTACTTCAACTGTATTGTTAAAAAAGACATTTGCAAAAACGAAACTTTTACTGGCACAAACCAGCACAAACGATTGAGACTCTTTTGCAGACGTTTTGCGTTGGGTGGGGGGCAACTTCACGCAGGTCTCCATTTGCCATCATGCAAGTATCATTATGCGGCAACAGGTGAAAATTGCAAACAACGAACGTGTCTTGAATTACCTTTTGATTTAATCACCTTCGTCTTTGTTTATTTAATACAAAGTTTCACGAGACAGGGTCCCGTTGCACCATCTGAACAGTGAATCAGACACGAGCATTGAGAGCTTTTCTTTTGTCTGTTCTTAATGTAACCCTTTTCTCAACCTTAGTGGTTAATTTCCCAAACAAGAAAACCCTGTATTCCCGGCAGTTGAATGATGAATTGGCCGGAGGTTAGTTTCTTCTTTTAGACTATTAATAAGTGCATGGTGCCTCCACCAGGGAATAATAAAGCAAAATAATCTACTTATAATTTACTTCCCCAGCATTTTAGATTCTTGTTTTTTCCAATTTAATTTAAATAATAAATAAAGACAGCAATTCTAAATAAGGGAAAAAATAACAAAGATTTATTAATTAGACACTAATATGAAACCCTTTTGGGGAAAAAATAAAATAAAAAATAATAACAGCTGTTGTATCAAAGCGTAAAATAAGAAAAATTGAAAGATATTGTGTTGTATAAAAGGTTTTTTTTCTCCTTAAACAATTAAGTATGCAATAGCCTCAATAATAGTATATTCTAAGTTATCACCCTCAAAAATATATACACTCTCCCTTATTATTTCAAGGGGGAAAGAAAAAAAGAAATACAACAGATGATTATTGAAAACTCACAATTACTCCTTTGGATCAATTTACACAATTCACAGAATGAACTCAGTAACAACACAATAGATGAGTTTGATCACAGCCTCTTATTAGCACAAAAAATACTTTAGGGGAATTACTGTAATTTTCTTTAATTAATATTTGTAAACTGAACGTACAGTAAGGGAGGTACTGTCAAAATTCCACCTGTAGTAAGTCAGTCTGGTCAGTAGGAACATACTACAACCTTTGGAACATGAAAAAATCCCTTTGGTGAATTACTGTAACTTTTACATAAAACATTTTTGCGTACTGTATGTACAATAGCCTACACAAAAGTACACTAAAGCAGTCTAGGTGAATACGCAGCAAATATCAAACCTGAAACTATTTTTACCCTGGTTGGGTTTTTTTTTTAAACTTGACTATGTTCATGGTGCTGTCCACGTAGGCTATGTGGTCCTGAAGGTCCTACATGGTCAAGTCTGCAAGTTGCTTTTTATATTCGCTTCGCATATTTGCGGAGTTCCGCGTTCAATATCTCATGAGCTGAATATTGTTACTACACAAAGAACATTGTTTTAATATTTTATCACGAGCTTTCCTTCGGGTTTGCACTTTGCAGATGGTCCCTTAGCAGCCTGCGCATAGAGATCAACGTATTTTGTCCAGTGCGAAGGAAAGATCGTTTTGAGGAAATTTATGTTGTAGCTTCTGGTGTTTTATCTGTAGTTATATGTGATAGGTGTTGTGTGTAGCAACAACGTTTAATTCACGAGTTATTGAACGCGGAAGTCCGCGAATGTGCGAATATAAAACCAACTTTACCTAAGTCATGATACAAGTTTTATTCATGTAACGTTACAGTGTGCAACAGTTCTGGCTTTATTTTGCAAATTTATTGTTTAAAAAACTTTTTTATATATCAAGATACCATGTATAGATATAAATATAAAATATAAATAATATGTTTGCCTAATCTTCCTTTCTTTTAATGCTAACGTTACTTGTCAGGACCAAAGACAAATGTCACTTTTCCAGGTAGGCACTGAATGATGGTATATAAATTATACAGCTGAATTAGGGTAAAACTGGTGTGCTAGTCCTTATAATGATGATGGCTGACTTTGTGCAAATTAACTGGAGAGGAAGAGAGAGAGAAAGAGAAAAAAGGATTGTCTTAACTATCCTTAAGGGGCTGTTTTTTTTTTTTTTTTTTTTTTTATACCTGTAGGAACAAGTGCAAGACGACATTTTACAGCATATGCTGTCAAAGTTTAGCTTGATTATTCATAATGAAACATTAGATTTGGATTACCTCGTGGATACTGCGTGGCAAGAACTGGATTTGGCAATTACTGCTTCAAATCATGTCAACGTCCCAGAAGCTTTAATTACAGGTCTACAGGAGCTAATCAACATAATTAATGTAAATGTTAGTTCTGAAGAAACATCAACAACTGCATCCGATATTTTAACCTGCACTTGGGGAAACGTGGGACGCCCACGTTTAGATATCAGAAGGGATGACCTTGAGGAACTCCTTCGTATGGCTCTCCCTGTAGAACATCTTTCTAGGATCTGTGGTGTTTCAAGAAGCACAATGAACAGAAGATTGAAAGAACACACCCTGTCTGTCAGAGCCTGCTATTCCAACATATCAGATGAAGAACTTGATCATGTTGTAAGATCCATAAAAATAAGAATGCCACATGCTGGCTACAGACTAATGAAAGGTGAACTTTTGACAAGAGGGCACCGGATACAGTGGCACAGGATGAAGGCCTCTATGCGACGGGTGGATGGAGCTGGAATTTTGGCCAGAATGGTTCAGCTTGGTTTTATAGCTCGCAGAAGCTACTCTGTTCCTGCACCATTGTCCTTAGTTCATGTGGACACCAATCATAAGCTAATCACATGTGTATTTTCTCTCTTACACTCACATATACAGAAAATCTTTGTTGTTTCTTTACATAATGACACATGTACACATTAAAAATGCCTTCAGATATACCCTAAACTAAATGACTGCTAACAAACAGCATAGTCTTATGTTTTTTAGATTCAATATTGTGATATTTGGTGGGATTGATGGTTTCTCAAGGAAGGTACTGTTTGTCAAGCTCTGAATTTGTTCTGTTTTGAAACTTTTGAAAATATTTCCCCAAAAAAGAAAACTGTCATTATTTCCTCACCCTCCACTTGTTCCAAACCTATATAAGTTTCTCTCTTCTGCTGAATGCAAAAGAAGATATTTTGGGTAAACAGACAGTTGATGGTAGCCATCGACTTTAGATTTGGATTACCTCCTGGATACTACTCAGCAAGAACTGGATTTGGCAATTACTGCATCCAATTATTTCAGCATCCCAGAAGCTTTAATTACAGGTCTACAGGAGCTACTATGGAAATCAGTGGCTGCTGTCAACTGTTTGGTTAGCGACATTCTTCAAAATATCTTCTTTGGTGTTCATCAGTAGACAGAAACTCATTTAGGTTTGAAACAAGTGGAGCGTATGTAAGTGGGGAGTACATTTTTATTTTTCGGTGAACTACCCCTTTAAATGCTTGGTTTCACAGATAGGGCTTAGATTAAGCCAGCAGGCCTTTAGAACTTTCAAGTAGATTTAATAACCATTACTGGAGGTCAAACATGCATTTTAATCTGGGATTAGGTTTAAGTCTTGTCTGAGAAACTGGGCTATATATATATATGAAATACTGCTTGCAACATGTCTATTTAAAGTGAAAATTATTAAAAAAATATTTTAATCTTTCTCCTAAACCCCTTTTTTCATAGATCCTATACCTTGATGCTGCTGAAAACAACAAGGCATCAACTGCCTTCTCATTCTTTCTGGAGGGTGTTCACAAACATGGGTGGCCTTCAAGGTAAGAACACTGTTAACAGGTGACGTCTTTATTTTAGGAGTCAACATCTTAACTACATTTCACAAGTTCACATGTACATGTAGTTCAATAGAATAAAGGTTAAGTGTATTTGGCGTACTGTCCGGGGAGGGCTCCGAGCTCGAAATATTGGCCTGAACCCAGAGTACTCCCCAGTGTGGTAAAAATAGATAGAACTATAAGTGAGGAGATGGGGTGGAGGAGGGCTGCTGATAAACTCTCAGATGAACAGAGGTAAGTCTGCTGTATTTATACCTCATCATTGGTTGAGTTAATTAACTGAATGCTCTCCACCTGTGCTAATTAGGTTAATTATCTGAACCTGCTCCGCCTGAATTTTGATAATAAAACATCATGTTGTGTGATATCAGTGTTTGGTACTATCTTTGCACAAAGCAAAATGTAATTCATAGAACTGAGTGAATGATGATATTAGATATGCTTCGACCTTTACCAAAGGTTTTTGAATTGTTCACAAATGAGAGTTGTGGTATTTTTAAATCTTGTAGTGTTCAGTCTTTATAAAAAGTGACCTATGTTTATAATTTTTGAAAGCTAATGACTTTAAAATCCAGTTGCAAATATTTGTTGCATTAATATTCCCTATTCTTTTCCAGAGTACGTGGTGACCAGGGAGTGGAAAACGTGGATATTGCACGTTGCATGTTCTCAGTGCGAGGAACTGGTCGAGGTAGCTTCATTGCCGGAAAAAGCGTTCACAATCAAAGGTGCAAATTCTGTTTTTTGTTGTTGTTGTTATTTCTGGTGGGGCCCCAAAAAATCACTTGCCTGACTTGATGACATCGTTATGTTAATGTGTGGCATTACAATACACCTCAGTCTGTTTGCTGTTCTGTACGCATATACTGAACATAGGTCTGTTGTTGTTGTTGTTTTTTTAAAAGCATTGAGCGCCTGTGGCGTGATGTGTGGTCAGCCGTCACATCAAAATACTACGAAACCCTGCATGCAATGGTAGAAGATGGAGTGCTTGATCTGTCAAATCAACTACACCTCTTTTGTGTGCACTACACAATTCTTCCACGCCTGAAACTGGACCTGAAGTGCTTCATTGGGAGCTGGAACAACCACCCTATCAGAACAGAAGCAAATCTTACACCAAATCAGCTTTGGCACATTGGAATGCTGCAGACTCCAGTAGCTGATCCAGATGTAGAGGTATTCTTTAATCATCTATTTAATGTTATCTGTATATAATCTATATAATTCTTAATTTCCTCACCCTTATTTCATTAAAAACCTGTGTGAATTACTTTTGGATCTTAAGGTATTTGGCATAATATTTAGCTGTTTTCACATTTTGCTTAATGTCTTTTACAATAATAACTCTTCAGGAGCATGGTAGCAGACCCCTTTGTAAATGTGCCTTGACAACTTGTGATTTGTATAATTTAAAATGCATCTTAATAATAGATCTGAACATGAGCAAAGTTACATGAGTTTATAACAACGTGGATACAAGTCATTGACAATATTTCAAAACAGTTGGCATTTTGACCTACTTAATGTTTCTTTGATTTTGCAGATAATCGAGCAACTGTGTCAACAGCAAACTTCTGATACTGACCCAGAAGATGTTGTGGTGGTTCCAGAGATCCAATGCCCTTTATCTGAACGGAGCCTTGCTGTTCTGCAGGGATTAATTGATCCCCTGACATCATCACTGAACTACCGAGAGCTCTATGTCCAGTCACTTGATATTATTCAAAGACTGAGCTTTACTAACATTTGACTTCTAGCATAAAAAAAGAAACTTACAAAAACATATGTAGTTACATCAGAAATTTTATTCACAAGAACATCACATGTAACAGCGTTTTGGCTAAACTAACTTCATAACAATGTTGTGCAAATCTAAAACTTTGTAAGCCACTCTTTTGATACTAAATGATAATGTAAAGTAGTGTTTTTTTTTTTAAAGAGGTGAAATTAAACAATTAAAAGGACGTAAGAGTGTATTAACAAATCTGTTCTAAACCCTGTAAAAGTAAGCTCCCTGTTGCACTGCAATTTTCATGTCTTCTTTAAATTCATTTAAACTTGTTAAATGTGCAGTGGGAAATGTGATTGTCTGGGTGCATGCACTGACAACAGGGTAGCAGATTCTGTGGTCTGGCATACGTTCCATGCATGTATGGTCAAATAGAACCGTGATTTTAAAAGCTTGTCTCTCTGAAAGAAGCAGATGTCTATGTGCTTGACCAGACAGCCACTGCATTACTTTTGACACAGAAAGTGCCTCATCCTCAGAATCTCCATCTAGGGCAGTAAACATACATGCATATAAAGTATCTAAAAATAGACATTGCCTTAACATTTGAGTAACAACAAACTTACCTTCAAGTTCCATTAAAAAATCCTGGAAGTTATTCAAGATTTGCATTTCTTTGCTGTGCTTTAGAGTGCCACTCTCACTCATTTGTGGGTCAAGATGTGACACAATGTAATCAGAGTCCACCTGGAAAAACATTCCAGAGAGAAAATAAAAAGCCAAAAATCATCTAAAGAAAATTCTGTATGCAGTGTTCAAAAGAGTTTCTCTAACACAGTGGTTCTCAATTCCAGTTCTGGGGACCCACTGCTCTGCACATTTTGTATGTCACTTTTATCTGACACAAACTGTTTAGTTCATGGAGCTGTCTCATAACAAGCTGATGACCTGAATCAGGTGCGAAAAAAAAAAAAAAAGACAAAATGTGCAGGGCTGCGATTCCCAAAAGCATTGTAACCCTAAGTTGATCATAGCTCCACTGTTGACAATGGTTCTCCCATCAACTTAGGCTAAGAATGGTTTTGGGAAACAGCCCAAATCAGTGGGTCCCCAGGACTTGAGTTGAGAACCACTGCTCTAACGATTTTTACAAATATATGCACCTTACCTGATCATTGCCACCTTCAAAAACAAAGAGGCCACGGCACACTTCTTTGTTCTTCTCCATGATGTCCACTAGACGGTAAAGTTGGAGGCCCTCACGGAGCTGCTGAAGCATAAGAGTTCTTCGAGCAGCGGCATGCATTGCAATTGCCCTTTATAGAACAGAAACAAACATTGTTTTACAATCTAATAATTATTACTTACATTGTTTGCAAAATAGATTTAAAGAGATAGTTCACCCAAAAATTAAAATGTGAGGTTTACCTGCTTGCCCCCAGGGCATCAGATATAGGTGACTTTGTTTCTTCAGTAGAACACAAATGATGATTTTTAACTCAACCCGTTGCAGTCTGTCAGTCGTATAATGCATGTCAATGGAACTTCATCTATAAGAGTAAAAAAAAAAACATGCACAAACAAATCAAAATTAAACCCTGCGGCTTGTGACGACACATTGATGTCATAAGACACGAAACAATTGGTTTGTGCAAGAACCCGAACAGTATTTATATCTTTTTTTTTTAACCTCTAATACACCACTATGTCCAACTGCCTTGAGCATCCGGTGTGTGAGGTCTGAAAACGCGCTCTGATGACGGAGGTGATCTCTTGTGCGTATACATCAAAGAGTGTGACAGATCATTTCCGGCATCAGAGCGTGTTCAGACCTCACAAACCAATCGTTTCATGTCTTAGGACATCAATGTGTCATCACGAGCCACAGGGTTTAATTTGGATTTATCTGTGCAAGTTTTTTTTAACGTTTATAGATGGAGTTCCAATTGTCGTGCATTATACGACTGACAGACTGGATCGGTTGGAGTTAACAAATCATCATTTGTTTACTACTGAACAAACAAAGTCACCTATATCTTGGATGCCCTGGGGGCAAGCAGAAAAACTAAATTGAAAAAAAAAAAAATTTGGTGAACTATCCCTTTAAGAAATTCATAAAGTGATACCTCTTTATATTCTCCTTGTTTTGGTCATTTATAGGGCCAGTGTAGCCACAGCTCGTAATTTGCTCACAGTAATTCAACAGGTCTGAAGTCTCCTCGATCTAGAAAGAATTTTAGATTTTCTTGAAACATTCATAAAAGGTGCATAGCAAGAGAAAACTACATAATTACAAATTATTTTCAGATATACCATTTTAATCAGTGGTGAAAATTCCATGTCATTAACATTATCCATCATGATGTTTTCAAGGTTTCCACTTAACAGGTAATTGTAACACCACTCCTGTAGAAATCGTGGAGCTGGACCACCTTGTGCGAGATTTCCCCAGCAACTCTATGTAACAAGGACAGAAAAATGAAATACAACTTCTACAGTCAGCAAATACATTTAAAACTCATGTTCAAAAGGAATTTGCTCTTAATTGGAGTATTCGCCAAAAAAGAAAAAAAAATGAATAGAACTATAATAATGTTCAAATAACACCTTTGTTTTCTTCAGAAAAAGGCATTTACTTTATTTTCTGTTTTTACAGAATTTTCTGTTTTTATAGACTCCTTATGCAAGTCTAATCTAAACAATGTTGATGAACTATTTCTTTAATGACACTTACCGAAACAGGCCATTGTCAAGGTCATTTAATGAGTACTTAGGCATTTTTCCTTGACCATTTTCTCCTTCAAAGAGCCGGGTCTCTATGGCACTAATCATTTCTATAGTTAAAAAAATAATAATAATAATTCAGCAACATTCCAATATGGAGACAGCAAACAATCTGAGCAGAACAAATTAATTAACATTGCAAAGGTTTTGTGGTCAAGGGTATCAGATGCAAAAATCCTCACCTGTCAGGAATTCTTTACGGAGAGCGCCTGTGTCGACTCCAGCCTCTCCCATGAATGTCACCTTTAAAGTGTGGATTGGGGAGCTAAGCTTTTGTCGCTTCCACAGTGACATTCCTCTTTCTAAGAGGTTCATTCTAGACACACAGATACTGAATTCTTTGGAGGTGTCAACTTGAGCAGCAAGCCATCGCAGTACATCCTCTTCACTGCCAAATTGTGATTAAAATGGAGTGTTTGAGACAGCATTATGATATACCAGTTATGTTTATTAAAGTACATTATTAAGTAAGAATATACCATGACATTTCTTCTTTTGTGGCTCCATTATATCAGGGCTTAGAAGGCCAACGGGACTAAAGAGAAAATACATGTACAAGTGAAAATTTAAACCACAATCGTTATTTAAACAAAACAAATATTTACTTTAGTGTATAAATAACTCATTTGCACAAAATGTCAGCTGCCATGTAAACATAATTTTGAAATGCAATGTTTAGAATCATGCCACATAATGCACCACAAAATTACATTGTTGATTTTGTTCATAGTAATTACCATTACCTATCTATATCGCCACAAAAACTTGCATGGAGCTCCAATTCCTTCGCAGGGAAAACTTTGCTGACAAACAGGACACTTTGCCTCTGGTGACTAAAAAGCAAGTAATGATGTAAAATACACATTAAAAGTCGTCAGAATAATGTCAGCCCAAGCAACAAGGTAATTACCTTTTCTTCAGTAACAGGAGGTAAATCAGGTGAATCAGGAGGTAGATTTGTCAGCTAGAAATAGACAAACCATTTAACATCACACATGACTCTTACAGAATACTCATGAAGTTTATTAAAACAATTTATCTTACCTCTGGTTCTGAGTCAGAAAGCGTCTCATATTCAGCAGTGTTGCATTCCTTTACATGCAGAGCAAGAATCTGTAGTGGCATAGATTTGAAGCATTTCTTACATTCTGCTTTAGGCATTTGAGAGAACTCCTTGGCATCAGATGGTAGAGGTGACAAGTCAAACTCATCTTGTAATGGAACAATGTACAACATTGTTTTCCCCCTACAGTTGCACTTCTAATTGTGCTCCTACAGTAGCCTTCAGACTCTGGAGGAACTAGATTTAACCGCCTTCTACCCTGTCCACCTGAATAAATAAAAAATTATGAAATTAAAATGCCATCCAATTCCATTAAAACTGTATATGATGTAATTGTAAGTGCAACTTTGTTAATATAGTGCCTTCTATGACAAAAGTACTTTACAAAAAATAACAGATTCAAATAAACTAACAATAAAACAAAACAAAATAAAGTAAGATTTTGTCATACAATCTTAACTCTGCAAATGATCTTTTCATTATGTTTAAAACAGAAAAAATACTGTCAGTGCCAATCTATTGAAATGTACAAAAACAAATGAAATAACATTCACAAAACTATCTTGCACTGTGTGATAATTTAAAACTAGTTCCCGTTGTGTTAGTTTACAGATCATACCAGTTGCTTTGTAAAGAAGCCAGCCTCCAGATGCGGAGTTCATTTTTGGGTATGCATCACTGAACAAGCTAGAGACCTAAAATCCACATTTAACTCAAGATTAGAAAATAATTCTTACAAAGGTTTTTAGTTGTTGATAAATAAGGAAGGCATAGCTGTTTAATAAAGGAATGGTGTGTAAATATACATCACCTCTGAATGTTTCAAGTCATCAGGCATAGTAAGATTCCGTTTTCCCAAGCCAGCTTGCAAAAGCTGCACCTCATCAGCTGGTGAAGGGGCCACGTCTGAATTTTTGTTTAAAAGAAACACTGAAAACACAAAGGGTTTCCATAGTTTGTTGAGCTTTGCTGGTCTACTACAGCTGGGTAGCCGTCTCTTCGAACCGCGCTTAAAAAATCCAGGGAAAGACCTTCAATATTTTGAAAATAAAAATTAGTATTGCATTATTTTTGTTACATGAATGTGTTTATTGGGAACACAATGAACCTCAAAATGGCCCCTGACTACTACCACTACTCTATAAGTGCTCAAATGTATTGTAAATGCATGCTAAATACAATGTTGCTGTTTTGTCATTGTCATGACAGCAAAACTGAAACCTGGCCATATCTTGGTCCACTGTTTGACTCTGCCCCGACTGCTGAACGGACTGCTGCTGACCCTGCCTTGTGCTGGTATTCCTGAGCGACTGGTTAAGAATTTCAAGGTTGTTATGTACAGCTGCAGATGCAGCATCTGCACCAAGATTTCTACCTTGCTGTAGAATAAAGACCAGTTTGATATCTGCACTGTCTACATAAACACGTCCTTGAATATAATAACTGTGCAAAAGAGCAAACAATCAAACTACATAACATCATGACATGACATCAGTGCATTGCAAACTTGTGAATGACAATAAAAAATTATTAAAAAATATGATATTTTATATGTGTTTATCAAAACATTGTGAATAAATACAATAAAATATCTGCAATATTCCACCACTGTGTTGAAATTTAGAGTGTTTTCTGTAAAATGAGACAATTTCTATCCATTTATGGGCAGGACGCTCTTTTAAATTCAGATATGCCTAATTCTCTAAAAAATTCTAAATATCCTGCAGAGCTGAAGTGGTTAAACAATAAATTTGCAAAATAAAGCCAGAACTGTTGCACACTCTAACGTTACATGAATAAAACTTTTATCGATGTTGGTTACTTCAGTAACACGAACTTACTTCAAGCTGCCTTGAAGGACAAGAGGAGGAGGAAGATGATGCCGCTCCGTGTCTCTCCTGAGAGCTCATCTTTACAGACTGATCGAAGGTCTCATATAATATTAAATTATATAATTATAGGTAAAATATTATTTACATATTGTTAGTAAGTAATACAACAAAGCACGACGTATTGCATAACTCACAGCGAGAGCTTTCCAATATGCGCGCCACTGAGTGACGTCTGTACATCCGGGTCAGAGAGCACCTGTCCATCAAAAGCTCACTATCCAATCAGAGTAGATCACTGTTAAGCCCACACCCACGAGAGGTTTGTGTCAAAACAGCAAACGAAAAACTGCGAAGCGTAAGCGAAATCTGTGGCAATGTATTCAGAATCCACGATTTGCGAAAACGAATCTTTGAAAAACATTAACAAAAAATGAAGCATATTTGAAGAGCATGTTAAATTCGTGCGACTGAGTTCATTTTTTTCATTTTAATTGTGTTTTTCTTCTTTTGTAATGGAATATTTTTGATAGTTTCTGAAAAAGTTACGTTCAGTTTTATAAAGTTACATTCATTATTATTGACACAATCGTAATTCCATACAGATTTCACATAGGCTAAATCAAACATATTAATAAACACCAGCACGTCACAGACACATAATAAACGCGTTTTCGTCAATATAGTAAGACTGGCTATCTTCCTCACTCAACAGGAGTCAGAAAGTCTTTCTGTTATATGGATTTTAATCACGGCTGGCTTGACCGCAGTGACCGGCGTGCATATAAACTATAAACAAATGAATAACTGTGAGTGATTTCAGAAAAGAATGAAAAAATACCCTTATTGGTATTTGCAATTGCCAGCACGGGAAGATGCTCATGGAAGTTTTTTTTTTCCCTGTTCAGGCGTCATGTTCCGCCAATGGAGAGGCACCCAAACTAGCTCTTCTGATTGGCCCAAATTCTCTGATCTCTGAACAGTGCCCGCCTCCTGCCTCTACAGATGCACAACACACTTTTGCTCCGTATTTTACACAGACATGTGCTGCAGAAGGGAAAACAGTGTTTGAGACTCGTAGCAGCAGATTCAAGCAGTTAACGTGTTGTTGACGTGTTGTCTGCGCGTTGTCTACGTGTTAAAATTCGCGTATATTTGAACTGCCTGGCGTTCCATAGCCTATAGTTTTGTACTTGTGTTTGTGCGAGAAAAATATCAAAGAAAAAATAAAATATTTGTGAGTAAATATTCTACAAGTGTGCAACTCTCATTGGATGAATTCACATACTGATTTGCGGATGAGCAAAATCTGTCCGTGACTTCACATTTTGTGATGCGGGTGTGTGAATGTGTTTTGCACCATATTTACTGCCACAACTGTAGCAAAAATGTGAGTGTATGAGTTTCTTAATTTGTGATTCGTAGAAAAGGATTTGTGCACCTGCAATGAAGAATTTGAGAAGGTGTAACTGTTGTTTTGTGTTTGTGGGAGAGAAAAAAATCTACAAGCTTGAAACTCTTCAAATAAATTTATCTGTGACTTCAAATTTACTGATACACATGTGTGACTAATCTCTACAACTACAAATAACACTGTCACAGGTGCTCATTTGATTTGCACCAAATATATCTTCATACATTTTCTACTTCCTCATCTCTATTACATAATATATATATATATATATATATATATACATCAGCACAAGTCTGGCTCTGGATAAACAGGTCAACGCCTTCTTCTTCATCATCGCCTCTTTGGCCCGCCCACAGGTTCGCTGTTAGAGTGGTGAAAAGAGTCCGCACAGCATGGAGAAACGTCTCGGGTTACATGTGTAACCCTTGTTCCCTGAAAAAGGCGGAACGAGATGTTGCGCTGCTAAGCGCTACGGGGGGGACAGCTTTCGCTGTGAGCCGAGCTGAAATATTGTGTGAAACACGTCAATGAACATTGACCGGAATTTATAGCCTCGGCTGATGTAATCATTAGATGCACCTGAGGCCAGGCTATAAATGGATACGTCACCAGGTGTCGTCAGATACTTCTTTTTGAAGAGCAGTCCTGGGACGTCCCAGTGCGGCAAAGCAGCGCAACATCTCGTTCCGCCTTTTTCAGGGAACAAGGGTTACACATGTAACCCGAGACGTTCCCTTTACAAAAGGCTTCACTACGATATTGCGCTGCTAAGCGCTACGGGAACGCAATACCCACGCCGCCGCACTTGGGGCTGTCCGGACCCCTACGGTTGTGCAGTGTACTCACAAAAACGCGAGAGGTCTCAGACATGAGCTTGAGATGTCGACTCAAGGGCATAAGAGCCCGGAGTAGCATAAACATCTAAACCATTAATTTTTTGATGAATGTTTGCGGAGAGGACCAGTCTGCCGCATCACAAACCTGTTCAGGCATGAGCTGAGATGTCGACTCAAGGGCATAAGAGCCCAGAGTAGCAAAGCATCTAACCCATAAAGTTCGATGAATGTGTGCGAAGAGAACCCTATCGCAACACAAACTTGTCATAAAAACTGATGAATGTGAGCGGAGAAGACCAGCCTGCCGCATCACAAACTTGTTTAGGCATGGGCGGAGATGTCGACTCAAGGACATAAGAGTCCGGAGTAGCAAAGCATCTAAACCATAAAATGTGATTAGTGTGTGCGGAGAGTGCCAACCTGCCGCACCACAAACTTGTTCGGTGTCAACTCAAGGGCGTAAGAGCCAAGAGTGGCAAGAACATCCAAACTATAAAAGTTTAATGAATGTGCGCGGAGAGGACCAACCTGCGGCACCACAAACTTGCTGCAGAGGGAGACCTCTAGCCAAGGCTTTAGAGGAGGAGAGCCCTCTGGAAGAGTGCGCCCTAAAACCTACTGGCGAAGCTTGAACGCGTGCCTCGTGAGGCCCGGCAGTAAGGTCCCTCACCCAAAGTGACAACCCGGTCACGGCTTCGAAGTGAAGAACTGCTGCCCTGACTTTACGCCACTAGCAAGTGTGGTGGACATAATTCTGAAGGGCACAGACTGGACAAAGTCTGAGTAGTCTTTAGCTGCTCCGGCATTACAAACGGCAGGGAGCAGAAGGCTTAGAGAATGACTGGCCAAGTGTTGAGAAAGGCACCTTGGCAGGTAGTCAGGGTGAGGGTGCAAAGAATGCTCTTGGTCCTACCTGGGGCAACTCAAAACAGGCCGGCAAAAGAGACAGAGCCTGTAGGTACCCAAGTCTCCTTAGAGACGTAATTGCCATATGAAAAACCATCTTGAGAGTCAGAAGTCTACCAAACGCTGACTCTAGAGGTTTTAAAAATGGGGTCTTACCCTATGAAGAGGTCCTAGCAAGGATGCCTCTTAGAGGGCACCCCGCCCACCAAGGCGTGGCAAGCCGAAGTGGGAGCCACATAGACCTGGCAGTGGCAAGGCAAGTGCCCGCTGACAGTTCTTTCCACAGAAAATCCAGAACTGAAGCAAACTGGCAGTTAGCAGGTTCTGTAATTTGAACTGATTAGAAGGAAACGCATGCAGGCGCATTGGTGCCATGTATGCGCCACCACGAACAGCACCCCCGAGGGGGACTGGGTGACTCGGGGAGAAGTAGAGGAGACATTGCGCTATCAACAGAGGCTGAAGAGGTCCTCTTCTGCCCTGTAAAATCTACCCAGATCAGTTCCAAAGGAGGGAGCCCTAGCACTTGCAATGGTCTCGATAACTTCAGGAGAAAGCCCTGTGAACCTCAGTTGGTACCCTACAGGGGCCAAGCATGAAAGGTTTCACAATTCGGGCCGGGGATGAATATGCCCCTGAGCCTGAGAAAGAAGGTCCTACCTGATCGGAATCGCCAAAGGCTGAACCGTCGAGGAGAGATATTAACTCCGAGAACCATATCCTGTTCAGCCAGCGCAGCCATTAATAGGAGGCAAGACCCTTGCTGGTGAACATTGCCAAGACTCCCGGGAGCAGAGAAACCGGGAAAGAAACGCATACAGACATTCGGGTCATGTATGTGTTTTAACGTCCAGACCCAAGGGGGCTGGGTGATTTCAGGGAGAAGTCGAGGAGACATTAGCGCTATTCATAGAGGCTAAGAGGTCCTCTTCTGCCCTAAGATCTCACCCAAACTTGTTCCAAGTGGAAAAAGCCCGGCATTTAAAAAGGTCTCGATAACCTCAGGAGAGAGCCCTGTGTCCTTCAGTTGGTACCCTTAGGGGCCAAACATGAAAGATTCCACAATTTGGGGCAGGGATGAAATATTGCCCTGTGCCTGAGACAGAAGATCCTTCCTGTTCGGCATCGCCAAAGGCGAGCCGTCGAGGGAAGAGATTAGCTCTGAGAACCAAGCCCTGTTCGGCCAGCCGGTGCTATCAGTAAGAGGCAAAAACCCTTGCTGGCTGAACTCGGGCAACTACTACCTCAGGGTGGAGTTCTTAACTCCCCGTTGGTATTTTCTGTCTGGACCGTAAATCTGCTCCCATATACGGGCATCCAGGGATATAACTGACCTGAGTGACAGGAGCTTGCCCTGGGCCCTAAGGAGAACCCAACGTGTCAGAAATACAGCTGACAAGAACGTGGGTCTCCTTGATGATTTATGTAAGAGGCTACCGCTGCATTGTCCACCACGACAAAGACATGGCAGCCTCAGGAGGAGGTATTTCAGGGCCAGAAATACAGCCATCAACCCGAGACAGTGACTGTGACAACCGAAGCTGATCGACCCTCCTATCCCCTTAAGCTGGATCGACCACTTAAGGCCGCTACCCCGCCCATCAGGGAGGCGCCTGTCGTTAGCAGCCTGCGACAACAAGACGCACCAAGAGTGGGACCCAAGGCAGAAAACCGGGTCTGAACCACATAGAAAGGGAACGAAGCCTGAGGCGCAGTAACCCTATTTAGCCTAGGGGTTTTGGCCCTTGGAAGAAATCCCCTGGCTTTTGGCCACAACAAAAACGGTCTCATGAGCAGAAGGTCCAGAGTGATCCCTGTGGACGCCTTCGCCCGAGACCTGGAAATCATTGATACTGATAAAAGTGCAACCTTGCCCTAGCCTGACTTCGCTCAGGGTGATCTAAATGGACTCAATACTAGCGGGAGACAGTTGTGCCCGCATTTAGATTGAACTCCATACGATGCCCCGATAGACAGTGTTCTGAGTGGGAGAGAGGACGCTCTTCTTGGCATTGAGCCTCAACCCCAGAGAAACAGATGAGCTGAGACGATGTCCCTGTGCTGAACTGCCAGTTCCTGGAACTGCGCTAGGATCAGCCAGTCGTCTACATAATTCAGAATGCAGATGCCCCGGAGTCACAAGGAGCCAGCGCTACATCATGCATTGTGAATGTGCGGGTAAAAAGGGCTAGGCAGAGAGAAAGAACCTGACCCTGGAAGACTTCGCCCCCGGAAGTGAACCTCAGGAACTTTCCATGTTGTGGCAGAACTTCTAAATGAAGCATAGAAGTGCGTCATAAGATCGATGGTGACCAGCCAAACGAGTTGTAGGGCTTGAGACACGACCGTCTTAACAGGCATCATCTTGGACTTGAACACCCACGGGTAGTTCAAGCTTTAAGATCTAAGCCAGACGCCACCCTTCACCCTCCATGGGAAACGGGAAGTATTTAGTGTAATAGCCTAACTCTTTCTCTGGAAGGGGAACACAGACCGTGGCCCCTTTAACCAGGAGATTGATTTTTCTTTTTACATAAAAAGAAATCCGGTTCACAGTAGTGAGAACATACTGTTGAAGCACGGAAAGAAAACGGCGAGAGAATTAAATCCTGACGCCCTTATAAGACCCACAGAAAAGAATTCATCCGGCAGAAGTTTCCACGCTGCCGGGATCTATGAGGTGGGTATTATATTTTAACACTTCCTGTTGAGGGGTTGTCGGGTGCTTCGCGTCCTGAATAAGATGCAGGAACAGCGAAAACACCCAATTTTGGTGGAAGCCTCTGCAACCCGAAACACCAAGAGGTGGCGGGAATGGGGGGCTTCGAGGGGGTACCGGGAGGGGTGAAGTGAAACACGCGCCCCGTCCCGAGGGGAGCTACCCCCTAATCTAGGTGCAAGACCGTCAGGGTTTTCTCTTGGGTCTTGCTTCGGGGCTGGTGAGTGCGGCGAGACTGTCCCCAATCCCTGGGAGGAGGAGCATGACTCACACGCTTTGTTTTTGAGCCTCCCTTCAGTCAGGACCGAGGCGGGTCTGCGGCTTGCTCGTCAAGCGCAGAACCCACACTCAGGTCGCCCAGGGGGTCAGCCTGGTATGCCTGTAAAACAGCATAGTGTGCAGAGCAGCACCAGCCTGACCTGCTGCTTGATAAGCCCTTCCCACTAAAGTGGAGGTTGTCCTACAAGGCTTTGAGGGGAGAGAGGGCTACTTAAGTGACGATGCCAAGCCCGGCGAGAGATAGCCCGCAAGCGTCTCTTCGACCGGCGGCATCACTGAATACCGCCGTGCCTCAGCACCCACGACAGTCGAATATAATGACGTCGAGGGTATGTGAACACGGGAAGAAAATGTATATATATGTTTTTTTTTTTTTTTTTTTAGGGGTTCTCCATGAGCGAAAAAGCTCTTAATGGAGGTTTATCAAAGAAGGGAAGGAACCCATGAGGCGTTCCCTGTCTTAGACTGGAAGATAAAATCTATCCCCTAATTTGGAGCGTTTGGGGGTCTCTTTTTCGCGTGGCCAGACCAATCTGGCAACCGCACGAGTAACAACATCGAGCAATTCCTCCGTAGATTTTTTTTTTTATCGCGGACGGAAAGCTCGGAGGCGGGAAGAGAATAGCGATCCACCTCATGATCCGAGAGCGTCGAGATCATGTGAAGAAACAGCTGGGTTTGGGGAGAGAGTGAGAGAAAGGGATCAACCCGTCTCTTGCTCCTCAGCCAAAACCATGCAAGAGCCCCACGAACGATCTTTTCGTGAGTGCTGACTCCCGGAAGCAAGCGAGGCGAGCACGACGCACTCTGCCTGTTAAAGCAAATCGCAGTGCTCGCACCCACCCTGCTGCAACGCGAGAGCAGCGTGCTCCCAAACAAACAGCAAAAACTGATGTGTGCCGTCTTCAGCTATAGAGCGAGAAGAGGGGAACACGCACCGTTTGCGGCTTTCAGTCATTCTCTCTTTTTTAGAAATATATATATATAATATTTTCTAAACAGAAGAGAAAAGAGAACAAAGAACAAAGTTCACTGCACACTGTTTAACTGATTCTAACTCCTAACAGAGGAAAGAAAGTTTTGACAGGGTGTGTGAAACACACAGAAACAGAATCGCTCTGAAAAAGAGTTTCTGACGACACCTGGTGACGTATCCATTTATAGCCTGGCCTCAGGTGCATCTAATGATTACATCAGCTGAGGCTATAAATTCGGTCAATGTTCATTGACGTGTTTCACACAATATTTCAGCTCGGCTCACAGCTGAAAGCTGTCCTCCGTAGCGCTTAGCAGCTAATATCGTAGTGAAGCCTTTTGTAAAGGGAACACAGGGTTTACTGGAGCAACAAGAGGTTTGAGATGCCTGCAAAGTTTACAAAACAATGTGCAGTGCCAGGATGCGGAAAAACAGACTCTTTGCATTTGATTCCTAATTATCCTAACATGATATATTTTTTAATGAGGTCCCGGATCGCATCTGTTTGTTTATTCGCTTCATTTTACAGTGGATTATTTTTCAAACAAGACACAGTTCGATGCAGGCTTTGCAGAGAGACTTAAATTAAAAGTTTAATAATCGTTTGATCTCATTAAACGTAACATGAGATCATATGAAACTAATGATGGAGCGCAAGAGCAGCACTGCACTTGTTCACGCCTGACTGAATGAAGTTATGTTTAATGCGTTACACCTTTATTAAAGTTCAAATAATACGGAAGCAGGTCATGTAACAAACTACAAACTGGCATTTCTCTGTGTGGTCAGTTCCTCTTCTATGAGTTGCGTGAATGTCCTGATCTAAGGGTGAGAGACTGAAACTGCACCTGGCTGAGTCACACTCTGTTGTGGGGACGCTCATTCCTCAGGTGCACACGCTTAATGCAGCTAGATTATAACGTGATGGCTGGCAACTTATGAATCATAATATATGCATCACTGCATGACTTATCATGAAGAAAATTGGCAATACACAGCTTTATTAATAAGAGAGAGTTTTTTGTGAGTTAAAGATGGATTAAAGTGAACAGAAGATGGAAGTCTTCACCCCGTTATACACTGAAACAAAATACATTTTTTTATTTGTTTTTGTTTTGGCTTGTTTTCCAATATAAATATCTAAAACTCCTTTAAAGCAACATACATTTTCTTTAGCAGCTTTACTGCAGAAGTTTTTCAAAACAATTCCACACTCGTAGAGGCGGGGGGGCATTGACTCTTATTTAATATGTGGGGTTTACATTGCAGTTTTAAAGGGGACATGACCCAAACATTTCAATTTTTAATCAGAGTGCCAAAAACAGGATAGAAAATGGACAATTATTTCTAAATTATGACTATTTTTGATGAAAAAATCTTAGCAACATTATAAGTCTACATTGACTCAGTGAACATTTTAAAATAAAACAAATGGGCAGATTAATTTCTTTCCCAGTGGGTCTTAATTAGGGAAATGCCTGGCACAAATATTACATATCAACAGCAGTATATACCTGTATACAAATAACAGTGATTATTAATTTAAATTCTAGTCACATTTCACTATCCATATAAAGAAACATTAAGCACATAATGCAATGAAGGGCATGTTTTTGTCTTATTTTTGAGACAATAGAATGAGAAATCAGAATCTCAAAGGTCTTCTTTCATGCAGAGGGCTGGTGAGCTTAATCTGAGAGCCTTGAAATAATGAATGGTGAATATTATGAAGTGAAGATTTTAGGAAAGAATACTGTACTATATGTAATATTCTTTATAGTTTTTATAACTTACTTTTTGTTTTATATATTATGTTTTGTATAATGTAATATAATATAAATAATATATAATATACTGTATATTTATAATACAATATATTATGCATTTTAAAGCAATATCACATGTGCAAGAGTACTGTATGTCCATCTATCAGCACAGCTGTGATTCAGCTAGCCGAGTGCTGCAGGTAATCACAGCCATGCTGATAGATGAAAAGTACAGCACGTTTGCAAGTGTGATATTGCCTTTCCCCGCCTGTCACTCACTTGATGTTGTGTCAATTGTAGTGACACTAGGGGCCTCTTTCGTTAGCCAGGGTTACCTCTTATTTTGAGAAAAGGCCAATGAGAATTGGCTAACAGAATTTGCATGTCCCTCCCCCAGACATACAGGTATAAAAGGAGGGAATCGTGCAACTGTTAGTTAGATTCTTTCTTCGAACTGAGCAGTTGTGTGATCAGCGAGCAGAATTCACTACTGTTCACTCACCTCTACAAGAAGCTTTGCTGTTGGATCATATGGCGCTTTTCCAGTGGCTCTCTCTTCTCTGCACAGCAGTGCAGTCTACACCCCCGGGTACTTCGACAGCACTTCCTAAAAGATCATATTTCTTTAAAAGAGTACACATTGGCGTTGAACGTCTTTTTAAAAACATGTCTTTATAAAGATACCTTTCCGCCTCTATGTTGTTACTGGATGTGGCAGATATCTCTCCACCTCTGACGATCATAGGCGTTGCCTCATGTGTCTGGGTAGCGATCACACCGAGGCAGCATTTGTGGATGGCTCTTGTTCTCGTTGCGAGAACTTGACCATGGCATCTTTCTAAAAGGAAACGCCACTCCAGCCATCTCCCGCGTTGCACCTTCTTCCCATTGGATTGAGGTTGACCTGGCTGAATTGGAGGTGATTTGGGGACTTCAGCGGGCGTGGTTTCACTGGGTACATCCCAACAAACCACCCGCCCCCCAGCATGCTTGATTGCTTCTGTCCGAGCTTGATGTGAGACCGGCTCGCCTCACGGCCAGTCTGAGTTCTCCTTCGGACCTCCCTAGGTGGATGATGATGTCACTGCAGCATTGGAGAGCGGTGCGGCGTCTGATGCAGAGGACTCGACTGGGCTACCACCTTCGGGTCTGCCCGCCCAGTCTGAGGCTGATGCGCAGATGTCCGACATGCTTGCCCAGGCCGCTGTGAGTGCCCTCCATCCTCCCCTCAACCCTCACAGCTGGATGATTGGTTCCTCGGTTCGGGGCACTGCCCAAAGCCACGTCCCTATGGTTCCTTTCTTCCCGAAAGTGCATGATGAGCTGACGAGGTCATGGAGGGCACCTTTTACTGCCTGAAACGTTCCTCCTCACTCATCCGCTCTCACTAACCTCAATGACGTGGCGGCCCATGTGTACATGGAGGTTCCCCAGGTGGACAAAGTGGTTGCGGTGCACCTGTCCACTTGCCGGAATCGCCCTGCACTCCCCTCCAAGGCCTGTAGGATGACGTCATCCCTGATGGCTATGACTACCTGCTCCCCACCGCTGCAAAGCCCCACCAGGTACGGCAAATGTGATCGTCCCCTTAGTGTCCCTTGCACGGAGCTTGGACTTGTGGCTTTCGCTCTCCAACCGTCGTGTTGGCTGGCCAGGACCATACGACTCGGCTACGTGATTCAGTTCACCAGGCGCCTGCCCCATCTAAGCAAGGAAGCGATAGAACCTAACCCTCCAGCTGAGATGAAGGATGTTTCTTCAGCCCTTATTTCATCGCACTCCAAAAAGAGGTGTGTTGCGGCCAATCTTGGACATTCTGGTCAACTGGGAAAAGAGCAGGCTCTTCTCTTTTCTTGGCATGGAGTTAGACTCAGTCTCAATGACAGCCCGCCTCACAAACGAGCATGCACAGTCAGTGCTGAACTTTTTTATCTCACTCAAACTAGGCACTACAGTCCCTCTAAAACAGTTCCAGAGGCTCCTGGGGCATGTGGCATTCTGAGATGCAGTCAATCCGCTCAGGTTGATGCATATGAGACCGCTTCAGCACTGGCTTCAGACTCAAGTACCGATATGGGCATGGCGCCACGGCACATACCGTGTGTTCATCACCCCTTCCTGCCATCAGTTATTCAACCCTTGGAGAGACCTCTGATTCCTGCAGGCAGTTGTCCCCCTACAGCAGGTGTTCAGATGCGTCGTGGTCACTACGGACAGGTTGGGGCACCTTGTGCAACGGGGATGCAGCAGCCGGCTCCTGGACAGGATCGCAGCTACGTTTGCACATCAACTGCCTAGAGTTGTTGGATATACTTCTTGACCTGTGGAGGTTTCTCCCACTGATTCGAGACAAGCACGTCTTGATCCATTCAGACAGCACCACGACAGTAGTGTACATAAATTGCCAAGGCGGTGTGCACTCTTGTCATTTGTCACAACTCGCCCGCCATCTCGACTGAGGTCGTTGCTTGCCACTCACATCCCAGGCAGCCTCAACACGGCAGAGGATGCGCTGTCCCAGTGGAGAGTGGAGACTCCACCCCCAGGTGGTCCAGCTGATTTGGGACCAATACGGTGAAGTACAGGTAGACCTGTTCGTTTCCCATGAAAAATCCCACTGCCCGCTCTGGTACTACTTGACGGATACTCCCATAGGGACAGACTCACTGGCATATTGCAGCCCACCATGACGCAGTGGACGGTAAGTCCCTAGGGAAGCACAACTTGATTATCAGGTTTCTAAGAGGTGCCCGGAAGTTGAATCCTCCCAGGCCATGCCTGTTCCCCTCATGGGATCTCTCTGTGGTCCTCACAGTCTTCAAAGAGCCCCCTTCGAGCCGCTAGAGTCAAAGCTAAGAGCTAAGTGCCCTCTCCCAGAAGACACCCCTCCTGATTGTGCTAACTTCCATCAAGAGTGTTGGGGACCTGCAAGCATTCTCTGTCAGCGACACTTGCCTGGAGTTCGGTCCAGCAGATGCTCATGTCATCCTAAGACCCCGACCGGGCTATGTGCCCAAGTTTCCTACAACCCCTTTCAGGGACCAGGTAGTGAACCTGCATGCGAAGCTGCCCCAGGAGGAGGCAGACCCAGCCTTATCGTGCTATGTCCGGTACATGCTTTGCGTACATATTTAGACTCACACAGAGCTTTAGACTCGTTTAGCAGCTCTTTGTTTACTTTGGCGGACAGTGGAAAGGGAACGCTGTCTCCAAACAGAGGCTTGACCACTGTGTCGTTGACGCCATTGCATTGGCCTATCACACCCAGACCGTGCTCGCCCCCTTGCGGCTTCGTGCACAATTTATGAGGAGTGTGGCATCCTTGTGGGAATTTGCCAATGGCACCTCCCGAGTAGACATCTGTAGAGCGGCGGGCTGGACAACACCCAATAGCTTGCGAGATATTATAATCTCCGGGTCTCGTCCCATGTTTTGTTAGGTCCGAGCATGTAGAACTCGTGATACGGTACAGCTGACCGGGTGTACCGCTTGTACATAGCGTCTTTCCCCTCCACTGAGGGGAACACGTGTGCTCTTCTCCCAGATGAGCCCTCAAACTCTTGCTCACTGAATGTTCTTCCTCCTAGCCCTCTGGCTCATGAATTCAGCAGAGGAAATCCCAACCAGACCACTACGGGTACTAACTACTCTGTACTAGGATAGGTGCTCCATAGGTGCTGGTTCTCACGGTAACCCCCTGTGATGTATTTTCCATGATATGGTCCCCCTGTCAAGCGGACTCGCGTCTCCCTTGGGCAGTCCCCGCTGCCCCCTGTCACCGTGTTTGTAGAGCTCCTTCCTCATTAGGCTGGACCACCACCGCGCCACTTCCATGTGCGGCTTGTAAGCCCATGTGATGTATTTGCCACATGTTTGACCTCCCCACTCTAGGCAGATCATGGTCTCCGTGGGGTCTTTTCCCCCTGAAAGAATAGGATTGGAAAGTAATGCCTTTCCTGATGCGTATTATAGCGTAAATGGCCCCAGTCGCATCGAACACTCTATGAGAGAGAACATAGAGAGAGAAAATGCCACAGCTGGTGCAGCCTGCTACCATGCTTGTCACGTCACTTGTTCCCCCAGGGATGCCGGAACCTAAAAAGTTATGACATCTTATGGGGCGTTGGGTAAGGTTACGTGCAGTCTGATGCATCTGCTCCTTTGGCTCGCAACAGCTTGCTTTGGACCTGCATTAGCAGTTCACATAACACGGTTCAGTGTTGTAGTGCTATTGAATGGGACCTACAATCGTGTCACTACAATCGACACAACGTAAAGTGATTGACAGATGGAGAATATCTAGGTCCCTGATGGAGGGAATGAGACGTTGTGTCCCCCTTGACATGACACTGTACCAAACCGCTGTAACGGCCAAACCTTATTCTCAGCTCCTCAGAATAAAACCTAACTAACATATGCACGATTCCCTCCTTTTATACCCGTATGTCCAGGGGAGGCACATGCGAATTCTGTTCACCAATTTCTCATTGGCCTTTTCTAAAAATCAGAGGTAACCGTGGCTCCCAAAAGAAGCCCCTAGCATCACTACAATAGATACAATGTCTCGTTCCCTCCATCAGTATGTGTGTGTTTTTGTTTGTTTTTCCATTTACGTTATGTTTGTGTTCAGTTTGTTATTAAAGTTTTACATGTCGCCACTTGCTGGCTGAAATCTTTAATGTCACAGGGATGAATGAAAATTCATGTACCTAGCTGCTTTTATACATCTTTACTTCTCTATTACGCTTTAGTTTAGAAAACCACAACTATAGGTGGAATGATACATGCAGTAAAGCATCCCAGTGCTGATGATCGGAGATGCATTCCTGTTGCTGTAATGTTGTATATCATTAACAAATAAAAACAATTCACACTAGAAACTGGAGCTCATACTTTCAGTTTCAGCCACTGGGGCCAGTGATTCGAAGTTCTGTAAGCACACATCGATTTAAGATGAAGAACTCTCAACATGTTGCCGTATTCACTTTGAGATCAGTCTGCAGTGCCACTAACACAGAAGCAAATATCCTGTGTCTTGCATTGTGACATTTGCAGGGAAATTTGCACAACCACTGTACAGTAAGTAATGTTTTTGTCTCACAAGTTTCTCTGCTTTTACACATAAAGGTGCTGGTTATATGTATAACTGCATCTGGATCTGCACTTCTTTTGCACATCACAAAGTAGTATATTCATTTGACCTGTTATCAGTCCAGTTGGTGATTTTAAAGGATGTATATTTATGTTTTTTCTTTAATTGAAAGGATATTGTCCCTGTGTATCTGTAAACAAAAATGCATGACCCACACTGCATGAAAAGGCGGATTTCCAGGATTTTCCACATTTAAGGTGTACGTGGAAGTTTCTCGATCAAGTGTGCAGAGTCACAGTTTAATGCCTGTAACACATTCCATGTTGGGACAGGAGCAATGTAATTCTGGGAAGTTTAAGGAATGATCCAATACCACCTGTTTGGAACATTTAACAGATAAATACGCTTTTAATGTAACTGGCTGATGGTAAATGGTCTGCATTATATAGCAAATATTTTTACCTTAACGGTTTTCAATGCACTTTACACTGTGACTCATTAAACCATTCACACACACACTCACACACCAATGACGGCAGAGCTGCCATGCAAGGCGCTAGCCTGCCATTGGGAGTAACTTGGGGTTCAGTGTCTTGCCCAAGGACACTTCGGCATGTGGAGTCGTGTGGGCCGGGAATCGAACTGCCAACCCTGCGATTAGTGGCCGACCCGCTCTACCACCTGATATAATATATAATGGCAGCCTAATCATAAAACACAGAAGCATCAACCAGGTAAAAAAGAGACTTATAAAGTACCATATGCACCAAGTGTATTGGCTTGAGAATGGGGAAAAGATATGCCTTAATTAGAACCGGTTTTTCTGGATCAATCTGTTAGAGCAGTTCTTGCTTATCTGCAAAGAAAACAAAAGTAAATGTGCATTTACTTCAACATGTTTGCATAACTTTATACTATAATCCCTGGTAGTTAAGAGAAGATCGTCATATTTTTAGGTGAAAATGAACCTACTTGTGTTAATTTTCATAGAAGAAATCCTGAGGATGTGTGCTGGTATGTACAGTATGTTATATTTAATATGTTTAAGCTAATCTAACATTTGCTGAAATTAATGCAAATGTTCAGTGTGTATACAACATATGCAAATTATTTACTCTACCATGTATTCTTTATATTAAAAGAAAAAATGTGTTCTTGTATGTTCTGTTGATAGCACCAGGTGTGATATTTTTTAGTGTTTTCCTGATAAATGTAAACCTGATCCTTAAAGGTGAATTACATCATTTATTATCAAAAAACTCTTTCATCTTAAGTCAGAAGTAATAGCTGACAGAGACAAATTTTTTCATAAAACTGGGAAAGCAGTCATTTCATCATTATTTCATTAATTACTAGGTTTTACAATTCATGGTTCTGATCCTCTGGTTGTTCCTCTGGGAGGTTCAGTGGTCTTGCCCTGTTTTGTTGACAAGCCCTTACTAACTGAAGGACTGGAGGTGGAATGGAGAAGATCAGACACAGAGACTCTGGTTCATCTGTATCAAGATGGTGAGAGTCGACCAGAGGTCCAGCAGCAGGATTATCATGATAGAGCTCATTTCTTTACTGACCAGATTCAACATGGAAACTTCTCCCTCCTGTTGAACAATGTGACAGCTGAAGATGAGGGAAAGTACAGATGTAAAGTTTTCAGTGGGCAGGATTCTGCTGCAACTGAGGTCGAAATAAAACATGTTGGTGAGTGAAAACCACATAAATGTTAATCAACATTTCAATTAGACAAATCTTCTAAACAGTAAATGTATATTTCATGCTGTGATATTTTAAGTGTTTATTCTTTCAGAGCGTTTGATAGTCTCGGATCAGATCACTCCATATCTGCGTATGCGTGGTGAAGACGTCACTCTGAACTGCTCTGTGGACTCTCACATCACACCTGAAGAGATTGAAGAGCTTTCATGGAAGAAAACAGATAAAGATGGAGATATTCTGGTCCTGCTCTACCAAAACAATGAACCTTTACCCGAATCATCACATGAGCAATACAGAGACAGAGTTGAGTTCTTCACTGATGAAATCTCCAAAGGAAACTTCTCTCTCAGACTGAAGAGTGTCAGAACTGAAGATAAAGGAGTTTATATGTGTCAAGTGTTTGCTGGAGGTCTTTCAGCCAACACAACTGTAGAACTGGAACAACTGGGTGAGTCACAGATAAATAATTTGAATAATAAAACAAATAAATCTGACTTGTTGAAAATAGATACATCATCAAGTCAGCATAGAACCATTTCATTTATGTGAGAAAACAATAATGGGAATTTCCAATAGATTTGCATTATTAAGAAAACACTTAATATTCTGGGCTCATCAGTTTGTCTGATTGAATTTGGTCTTCCAATGTTACTGTGTGTAAAGGGATCAGTGGAAAGGAGGAGGCGAGAACCGGCTTGACGATATAAATAATAGTTTTAATGATCAACTTAAAAGACGACATAAACACACACATGATGGAATACCACATTCCTCCTCGTTCTCTCAGGCTGGGGAGCCCCCGGCCTGATGTACACTCCCCACCTCTTTCCCTGGGGAGGACGTGCTTTACGCCTAGTCTGCCGGCAGGTCATCCCCATCTACCTGGACGAGGGAGGGACAAGGGAGGGAAAAATAAATAATTAAAATGGGGGGTACTTCCTGTAACAGTGTAGTACCCCCCTAAAAATACTGTAAAATTTAAAAGAGGGTAAAGGCCAACGCAGAGCGACAGTGAGAGAGAGAGAGGAGAGAGAGATAAAAAAAATAAAAAAACTCGCCAGTTCTCGATACGCCACAGCTTGTTCCTCGGCCACTCCTCCACCCTCTATCGGACGACAGCTGCACCTCTCTGGGCCGATTAGAGGCAGTCCTCCAGGCGGTCGCCAGTGAGCCCCTCCCCGCTCGCGGTCGGCGGTCTTAAACCTGCTGCGTTTCAGCGGCCGGTAGGCGACTCCTGCGCCCCTGGCAGCAGCCCTGACCGCTCCAGGCGGTCGGTTAGGAGCCCCTTCTCCCCTCGCGGTTGGCGACCATCGTCCTCTTTCAGGCGGCTGAACATATTCATGATGTTAGTCAGAGGGTAACTGGCCCCAACAGTGAGTCTGGTTTCAAATTTTCAAATAAAACTTATGCAGTTTTGTGTTCCTTGCCACAGTCGCCTTTAGCTGCTCACTGGGGTTCTAAATACAATTATTATAAAATTTCTTATTTTTAAACACAATTCACAATCGTATTTTATCAAACTACACAATGATGACTCTAAGTCATTATAGATATTACAGTTTCATTTTCTGTTAATGCATGTTTTTCTGTGAAGCTGCTTTGAAATGATGTGTGATGTGTGTTTATTTAAAAAATAAAAATGACTTGATTTCAGGTGTACAATTATCAAAAGAGATTATAATTGACCATGTTTTATTCACCTGTTTCTGCAGGTGTTTGTTAAACAATCTTTAATATCATGTACTGTGGAAACAAACTAATTTATCGATATTACTTAATAAAATGAATGTTTATCACTGTAAAGTTATTGCAGGAAATGAGGTGAGAACCGGCATAATAATATAAATATAATTTAAATACGAAACTGATCCAAAAAGACAAACACACATAGGGGTCGGACAGCTCTGCACCTGCATCTCGGCGAAATCGGAGTTGATCATTTCTGCACGAGCATACACGTTGTAATTCTGATTTCAAGATGTATTACATTGTACTTTTCCTAGTAGGAAGTTGTAAAATCCGACTTTCTGTGTTGAATGGATTGCTGCACTACTTTTCAAAACTTGATCCGACACTGAATGCTCCAGCAGTCTAATTTACACTTTGAAAACTCCTGATGTTGCTATAACAACGCATTAAGCACTTACCAATTTACTTGAAGTGAAAATCAGTCCTCCTTTCCTGTTTAATAAATTAAGCAATCACACAGTCATGCAGAACATCTCGTGTTTTTAAATAAGGATCTCTTTCTCAGTGGTTATGTGGCAGTGACAGCAGACTCGTCAACAAGATCTCGTGCTCTTTGCTTTCAAATTATGTACACAACTTAAAGTGTGATCGCGTCACTCATGGCCAGCTAGAAGGCCTGGACTGGGAAATATCCTAAAGATCACACCCAGCAAGAACAAATCTGAATCTGACAATCTGACTTTAGTTGCTCATTCATTTGCACTTTTGAGGGATTCTGAAGAAATTCTGAAGGTCTAAGGATGTGGTGCTTAGACTCACGCTGTTGCTTCGGGCTTGTGATTTGTGAAACAGTTGTCACACTTTGCTTGTAAGCATCAAGGAATAAATTCTGACTGGAAAATCTTTTAGATTTCCTCTGTTTGTAGATTAATTAAGAGCAGAAAGCGTATTAAAAATACATAGGCAAAAAGATGATTGAGAATGAAAGGATGAAAAATATTTATTTATTTGGCATGTTAGGCCAGCAGAGAAGGCTTTGCTGGCCCTGAGAATTCGCCACATCCTGAACGGGACTAATACCGGATTACATCTGATAGTTAGCAACCCGTCATTCATTATGTCATCATTAATTAAACATATTTGTTGTATGTTTTGAACTTCAGTGTAGTTCAGTGCTTAAATCTGGTATTCCAGTTGTTTATTGATATAGCTCTACTGTACAGTATATGACACCTTGCCATCTGAAACTATACTTGTGATGATTTAATTATATCTTTAATGTAATTATATGCATCAGAGATCTCAAACATTATCATATTTTCTTTCTTTATTTAGTTCTTTCAAATTCACATGGTCCAGTCCAAAGTCAAGTATTACTCTTTTATACGTGAACTGATGTCTTTCTCTCCCAGGTTACTCTGTTTTACATGTAATGGTGTTGATTCTCTGTTGTACTGCATCTGGATCAGCACTTCTGCTCTGCTGCCTGATCTACTGCAGGGCACAAAAGAAAGGTTCAGTATTTTTGCAAGCCATTTTTTCTTCCTTTGATCAATTCATATATGTAAAATAATAATAATAATACAAATAAAAAATACAAAGTATAATAATCAGCAGTTTCATTATTTTTTCCTTCACTGACAATATTTTTGTTTCTCCTCTCTAGAGTTACATCTTCATTTTTTACTAGTTTTTTGTCCAAACATTATTTTGTTTTTCACTTTCATCATCTGGGGTGTTACTGAAGGTAAGTTTTCAATGGAGCTAATATTTAAATGTGTCAAGAACATTAATTGGTAAACATCAACATTCTGCAAATTTCTCCTATATTAGCAATGTTCATTCATTTGATCCTTAAAGGAAAATGAAAATGATCTCATCATTTACTCACCCTCATGCCATCCCAGATGTGTATGAAATTCTTTCTTCAACAGAACACAAATGAAGATTTTTAGAAGAATATTTCAGCTCTTTAGGCCCATACAATGCAAGTAAATAGTGACTACAACTTTGAAGCTCCAAAAAGCACATAAAATCATCATAAAAGTTATCCACGTCTTCAGAAGTAATATGACTGTGAGAAAAATATCAATACTTAAGTCCTTGCATGAAGAATGTGAATCACCAAAAAACAAAAGAAAATGTATGTAGAGTTTAAAGGGCAGCTATATAGTAAACAAGGACTTAAATATTGATCTGTTTCTTACCCACAACCATCATGTTGCTTCTGAAGACATGGATTAAACCACTTGAGTCATATGGATTACTTTCATGCTTCCTCTATGTGCTTTTTGGAGCTTCACATTTCTGGCCACCATTCACTTGCATTGAAAGGACCAACAGAGCTGAAATATTCTTCTAAAAATCTTTGTTTGTGTTCAGCAGAAGGAAGAAAGTCGTACACATCTGTGATGGCATGAGTGTGAGTAAATGATGAGAAAACTTAAGTTTTTGTGAACTATTTATTGAACCTGCAGAACATGATACAGTAGCTTGACAATACCAGCAAAGGAAAGTGTTTCTGTGTAAAGTGTTTTCGATCTTAAAATGGCAGCATTCTGACTCATGGTTAGACTTATGAAAGCTAAAACTCTTCTACTGTCCTCCAGATACAGTATTTGTCAATAAAGCTCCTAATTCTCATAAAAACTGAATTGTGTTTCAGGATCTCTGGATGAGTCTGTCTCTTGCTGTGTACTTTATATTACAAGGCTTCTGATGTTGTTTTGGACTGCGCCATATTTACAAGACTTTCCAGGTTTATTCTATTTTTGAGGATTTTCATTTTTTTCTGAGAAGTTCAGTAAATTATTTTTAATATGCAGATGTTCAGATATCTCAATCTAGATGTCAGTGTTTAAACTAATGTGGTAAACTTTCAAACTATATAGATATTTAAAAAGTTAATTTTTTTTTAATTTTGTTTATTAGGACTGAAGAGTAATGCTGTATGTGATATTTAGAATTGTTTGATCAAGCTTTTCATGTTAACAGACATTATTAGAAGATGGATCGATTCTTCAAGTATTGATGTGCAACTTGCTGTTTTTACTGTATTGTTTTTTTCAGGTAGGTGAATCAGAATATTCCAACACAACAATCATATTTATTTTCATGGTGACACATGCACAAAACTACTTGCTACAGTTGTTGGTCTATGTTCACACATAATATGTGTGCTGTCTCTAATCATCCAGATTTTGTGCAATATTTAAATACAAAAAGTTGATTTTGTCTTGTAACAGTTCTATTTAAACGCACCTGGACAACAATTCTGCAATACACAGAAGCTGATAAAGCCATGATAACAGTCCTGTATGTTTTAATGATTCTGATGTGTCTCAGTAAAGTCATTAAAGGTAAGAAATTATGATTATTTTTAGAGTGGCAGCATTTGTTCTAGAGATGCATTATTGTTCAAGCCATGACAATTACATTTATCAATGTTGTCCTCCTCTTTTCTGATGTGTTAAATTCATAATTGTTTGATTTATTCTAAAGCAGATATAAGCCTTTTAAGTATTTGGATTTGTCTTTGATTCTGAATTTCTAACACAGGATTAACTAACATTGTTGTGAAGAAAAGGTCATGCAATGAACAGACAAGTGAGCTGGATAAACTATTTAATACGTGGTTGGGAGCTTGTAAGCTGTCGTGTTCTCCCTTTACTTCAATTTACCCTTCTGTTTTACAGTTTTGGAACTGCTAAAAAGGTAAATCACACCAGTGATGCAACTTCATTAAGATGCAGTGTTTATTTGCTCCCTGGATTTGATTTTAAGGGTTTTTTTACCTCTATGGGGGCATATTTTGTTCAAACTGTATAAAAAAGACACACAACATTTACATTTACACACAACGTGCCATATATTTAAGTCAGTACTTCAGTTAAATCAGCTAATTGAAATGAATTTTTAATCTGAACATTTATGGAATTGATATTACTTTCAAAATCATGATATAATGAAATTAAATCAACATCAAAAATAGAAGTAGCTGTAAATAATTCTATATATATTTCTTAAGTTGTCATAACACAATATAATCACTTTGTGATTATGTATTAAGAATCAAGTTAATATATTTATTGTTTACTACTTGATGAAATTGTTAATACTGTATATCTGGCAGGAAATACATAAATTATATATTTATGTATTTTTCTCTCTTAGCATTTTTTATTACTGGACTTATGCCATTGATAGTGATGGTGTCAGATCAGGAATGGTACCTAACATGCTTACACTTCTGTAAGTATTTGATGATTCTTCTCAGTTTATCTTAGATAGTTATTATTTCTTTGTAATTTAAATACTTTAATTTAATAGACTCATACTTTAAAGTCAGGACAACCAGTTGGTATTATTTGTGTGCATCGCAAGATAATTATAATAAATATATGCTAACAACCAAACAGCCAAAACTGTTGAAACCTTCAAACAACCAACAGAAGTTTCACTTCTGCTCATCAAATCATTTTACTGTTTTGTCATCACATGTTAGATGTCTTGATATTTTTCCCTCATTTTTATTTAAATGTTAGTTCATCCTAGTTCATTTCTGTTAATGATGGATTATCTGTAACAGATGTCAATCTTTTTTCAGGTTCAGATTGGCTTGGGCAAACATTACGGTTAATAATCATGTTAATCACGAATGCAGCTATTTTTGTCATGATCTTTTTTTACTTTAAAACACTGGAAAATGAAAAAGGTATGATTATATTTGTATAATGAGGTCTCACATTTTTCTAAATGTAATATTTCTTGGTATAAGGTGCTTCTAAAAAACTCTGATATTTTTAAATGTGCTGTGTGGGACTTTTTCACTTATCAACACAAAGTAATAAGTATTATATAACCCCAGAAACAAAAGCATAGACATGATAAAATTACAATTTACACAAGGTTTATTTCATATTTCTTCTGCTCCAAACTTACTTCAAACGTACTTCTCTGTGTGCTCGTATGAATGTAACACATTCACTAACACTTTGTGTAGTTCTTGGATGTGGCAGATATCTCTCCACTTCTAACGGTCATAGATGCTGCCTCGTGTGTCTGGGACGTGATCACAACGAGGCAGCGTTTGTTGATGGCTCTTGTTCTCACTGCAAGAACTTGATCATGGCAACGTTGCGGTCACAGATTTCCTTTTTGAAAGGAAACACCACTCCAGCCACCCTCCGCATCGCGCCTTCGTCCCACAGGATTGAGGCCAATGCGGCTGGCGATAGAGGCTATTTGGGGAGTTGAGCGGGCACGGTTTCGCTGGGTAAATTCCCACGAACCACCTGCCCCCCGGCATGCTCGTTTGCTTCCATCTGGGCCAGATGTGAGACTGGCTCATGCCACTGCATCACAGAGCGTCGCCGTCTGACGCGGAGGACTCGATTGGGCTGCCACCTTCGGGTCTGCCTGCCCAGTCTGAGGCTGATGCACAGATGTCAATATACATGACCGGGCCGCCATGAGTGTGGGGCTGGACTGGAAACCTCTGTCCTCCCCTCAGCCCTCATGGCTAGATAATTGGTTCCTTGGGTCAGGGTGCTGCTCATCGACATCTGTTGCTGAACCTGGTCGAGATGCAGGATACCAACAAAGCCCACTTTCTCAATGCCCCCGTCTCCCAGTTCGGCCTATTTGGCGACAACATCAGTGACAACAGTTTTCGGCGGTGAAGAAGCAGACGGAGGCGATTCAGCACATCATGCCTCGGCGCCACTCCAACTCAAGCCGAGCCCCGTCTGCTCGCCGAGGGCATCCCCCTGCGGCTGCAAGACAACAGGCAACCCCGCCTTAACCTGGGCCCAGCTCTCAACCCCCGCGTAGAGCGCCCCGCTCCCAAGCGGTCACTTACTGGGGTACACACAAGCCGTTATCACGGCGGCCCGGCACCAAACACTTACAGTCATAGCACCTTGGATGCGGACACTTGGACGGGTATTACATACAGACCCCCGACCGACATAAAAATACGTGAAGTATCGGCATGTTTTTTGGACAATTTTTACACATTTTTTACCTTAAACATTACATTACCTGCTGAGAATATACGCCGATGCAAGTGATAACACTGGAGACTGGAAATGTAAAACAGTCGTATCGTGAAACACTTCTGCATTCAGGAAAATGTAGATTACAAGAGTACTTGCCAAATAAACAAATAAGTGGACATGAAACGATTGATTTGTGTTGAAATTATATAATTAGCTTACTTGTAGAGATCGCACAGTGATCCGTGAAGCAGGAGATACAGCTGGCAGAACCCAGATGAGTGGTCTGATATGTGGATGTGTGGTTGTTTCACAGTAATATCTGACCACTGGATGGTGCAACTGAATATTCCAGGGAGTCGTTTAATGTCTGTCTTATGTCGTGTCATTCTTGTCTTAATTTTTGGTTTAAATATCTAAACATAAAACAAGAAACAATTACTAAAAACACTTTACAATAAGGTTCCTTTCCTTAAGTAAGGGATAATGTACAGTCAGTCCGGTGTTATAACATGAACAGGCAGGGTGGTCATGACCTTGGATCACCCTGAAGGGGTTCACATTTACATTACGTTTACATTTATGCATTATCCAAAGCGACTTACAGTGCACTTATTACAGGGACAATCCCCCCGCAGCAACCTGGAGTTAAGTGCCTTGCTCAAGGGCCCAACAGTGGCATCTTGGTGGTGCTGGGGCTTGAACCCCCGACCTTCTGGTCAGTAAGCCTGAACCTCAACCACTGAGCCACCACTGCCCCGGTTTATTTTGCGATAACAACTGGCTAACTGTACATTATCCCACTGATTATATGGCTACTAACCAAATAAATAAATACACGGACATATAATATTGATTTTCGTTGTAAAATGTGATTTGAGTTGTGTATGTATTTTGAGAAGAATTGTGCAATAACAACTGGCTTACTGTACATTATACCTTCCATATCAAATGAAACTTTATTGTAATGTGGTAAAAGGAATTGTTTCTTGTTTTATGGATGTTTAGATATGTAAACAAAAAATGTAAGAGTAAGAAATTCATATTTTGCTGTAGAGGGAACAAAGGAATGTGAGGCATATGAGGAATGTGAAAGGACCTAACAATTGGGAGAAACATTCCATGATGTAATAAGATAAACATTTTAGCACCTTTAGCACAAGGTTTTATCAGTTTTTTCAAATGTAAAGCCAAAAACGTCAATGTCAATTATAACTAAAGAACTCATCCAGGCAGATTGTTAAATAAATAATAATTGAATGGGAGGGTATTTGCTTTTACACAGACACTGCATCAAGTATACATTGCATTCTATTTACATTTGAACATATTTACATCAATTAAACTGTGCATTTTGAATGGACATGTTAATAAAGATGTGTTTTTTTCTTCACAGATCGGTTTTCATTTGTCTGCATGACAGGACATATCCAATTGTTGTGGATGATACGATTTTCATTTGATTATCTCGGTACAGATGTTCCAGCTTGATCATTTTCTCTTTAAGATTTTTTTGCCACATTTTATTGCCTTGGTCAAATGAGCACATGATCTCTCACTCTGTTTGATCCCTTCCCCCACCTCTGAATGGTTGTGATCACAATCTAATATCTGCATTGCTGTAATGCCTTAAATGTTTCTGTGGAAGCAGATCTTTTTTTACAAAACAATTTGTGAGGGTATAATCTGTGTTTATTTGAGGGTTTTTAAAACATTATATGAAATTACTCCCACTTTACTATTTTATTATCCCATTCCCAAATTGAAGACATTACATTATAAAAGAGGAACCTACCTACAGTATATACTTTTTGCTATAAAATCTTTATTCAGGCTCATTGGTGTATGACAAATAAATAAAAATGTATCACAACATACAACATTTAAAAAACAACATACAGGTATGACTGACAATGTTTAAAGATTGGATATGAAAAGAAAAGGAAATGCATTTAGGGAGATTACTAAAAAGTAGTTCCCCTTCTGTCACTCACTCAACGTTGTGTCGATGTAGTGACACTTGGGGTCGCGCTTGAGAGCCCGAACACCTCTCATATTTTGAGAAAAGGCCAATGAGAATTTGCGAGTGGAATTTGCATGCCACTCCACCGGACTTAAGGGTATAAAAGGGAGCTGGAATAAGGGACTCATTCAGATTTTTTTCTTCGGAGCCGAGCAGTTGTGCATCAGCAAGCTGAATACTACTGCTGTTCCATTCACCTCATAGAAACGTATGCTATTGGATATACGGCACATTCTTAACGCGCCCATTTCCCAGATTGGACTTTCCAGGGGCACCATTGAGGACCTCGCCCAACAGTTCCTGAAAAAGTCCCTGTCACCTCGTGTCTTCACAAAAGTCGCAGAGGCAGCTCTTGCCCTGTAAAGGGAAGTGGGCATCTGCATGCTCAACTACCTCGAAGACTGGCTGATTCTAGCACACACTCGAGAGAGTTGCTGTTAGACTCGGTCTCAATGATCTCGGTCTCAGCGCATGCAGCTTGTGGCGAACTGCCTGAAGTCATTCAGGCAGAGGATAGCGTTTCCACTGAAACACTTTCAGAGGCTCCTGGGGCACATGGCTTCCTCAGCGGCAGTCACGCCGCTCAGGTTGATGCATATGAGACCGCTTCAGACTCAAGTCCACACATCGCGTAAGTAAACTTTATTTATATAGTAAGTAAACTTTATTTGCACCTTTCACAGATAAAATCACAAAGTGCTTTACATGTAGCAAAATAACAATTTAAACAGTTAAGAAACATTATACAAAGCATACAACATAATAGCTAAGTCAACTGAAACCTTGACTATCAACTATCATGCCATTTTGCCACCACCAATTCAGGCCTTGGACAGACCTTGCATTTCTACGGGCAGGAGTTCCCTACAGACGTGTCGTGGTCACCACAGACACCTCCAAACTGGGCTGGGGTGTAGCCCTCCTGATTGCGCTCACTTCCATCAAGAGGGTGGGGGACCTGCAAGCTTTCTCTGTCAGCAACACTTGCCTGGAGTTCCGTCCGGCAGATTCTTATGTGATCCTGAGATCCAACCGGCCTATGTGCCCAAGGTTCCCATGTCCCCTGACTGGGCTATGTGCCCAAGGTTCTCATGACCTCCTTCAGGATTGAGGTGGTGTGCCTGCAAGCGCTGCCCCGGGAGGAGGCAGACCCAGCCCTGTCGTTGCTGTGTCTGGTGCATGCACCTACTTGTATCGCATGCAGAGCTTTAGATGCTCTGAGCAGCACTTTGTCGGCTTTGGTGGACAGCGGAAAGGGGATGCCATCTCCAAACAGGGGCTTGCCCACTGGATCGAGGATGCCATTGCATCGGCCTACCAGATCCAGGCCATGCCCGCCCCCTTGCGTGTTCGAGCACACTCTACAAGGAGTCCAGCCCTGCAGAGCAGTGGGCTGGGCAACGCCCAATATCTTTTATAGATTTTAAAATCTCCTGGTGGAGCTGGTTACGTCCCATTATGAACAGATAGAGTTTGGAAATACAGAACAGCTGGCCAGGTATATCACTTGCGTGTAGCAACTTTCCCCTCCCCTGAGGTGAAAACGGCCTGCTCCCATATTAGTTATGTCACTTCCCCCCCTCAGGGATGTGGGGAACCACATGACATCTTTTGGGGTGTTGGGGGAGGTTATGTGCAGTCTGATGCACCTGCTATTACGCACGCAGCAGCTTGCTTGCACCTGCATCGGCAGTTCACGTAACACGGTTCAGCTGTTGTGGCATTTTTCCATAGGGACCCCTAGTGTCAATACATCGATACATCATCAAGTAAGTGACAGAAGGGGAATGTCTCTGTAAGTGTCGTAACCTCCATTCCCTGATGGAGGGAACGAGACGTTGTGTCCCTCTTGCCACAACGCTGTACTTGCTGCTAAAATGGCCTGGACCTTGTCTCGGCTCCTTAGCACAAAACCTGAATGAATTCTGCATTCCAGCTCCCTTTTATACCTGTATGTCCGGGGGAGTGGCATGCAATTCACACTCACCAATTCTCATTGGCCTATTCTCAAAATATGAGAGGTGTTCGGGGCTTGCAAGAGCGACTCCAAGTGTCACTACATCGACACAATGTCTCGTTCCCTCCATCAGGGAATGGAGGTTACGACAGTAACCGAGACGTAGTCATTACTTTATTACAGGAACAAATTATCTTACTACAGCAGTACACCCATCACACTTATTTCCCAAAACCTTGTTTACCTTTAGAAATGTATAAATGAATACATTTTGCTCCATTTTATGTGTAGAATATATATATTTTGTATTTGTTCAACAAAAATATTATCTTGTGTTACAGTTTTTCCACGTAACCATATTTTATACTTGTTCGGAGCAGTTGGTCTTGTTTTAGTGAACTCTAATTGGCTGATGACAGAATTGATATTGAAAGCAGGTGAGGATTCAGTTTACTAAGAGTGAACTGTTCACAAAACCTAAAGAATTTAGATATGAGCATACAGCACTAAGACTGCACTGTTTTTAATCTCTCTAGAAAGGGAGAGAGGGATGCTTTTTTTGTTGTTGAATCAGCCATGTAAACAAAAGATGTGACATCATTTAATGATTAATGTGGTCATTACAGAAGATTTGCTTAGTCTCAAATATAGTACAAACTATTATTATTTTATTGAAGGTTGAAGGAAGTACAAAAAAAATAAAAAAGGAGAGTGCTGATTTTATTATTAGCATTGAAAGTGATCCACTGTTCCAATCAAAATGGATTTAAATACAATTGTTTTCACTGTAGTTTATTTGAATTCTTAGTGAATGGTGAACGTACAGTGGAGGACCTGAGAATGGTTGTCTTTCCCTCAGAATGCCTCTTTATCTTAATTGGCATGTCTGTAGAAATATTTACATTCTGTGAGTATAAACTGAATTTGATACTTCCTGCTTTCTTTATTAGTTTAATGACACTTGTATCATATAGGCGAATCATCGTCATGTTCAGAAAGTTAGTAAGCTTTATTTATAATTATGTGTTTGTTTATTTATCTGTCTATCTATCTCAGATTTATACTATACAATATGCTGTCATGATAATGTCACTTTCATTTTATACAGCTAACAGTAGAACGAAATGAAAGCACCGAAACTAAAAATACATCAAAGCATATTTTGTAATAACTTAAAACTTGCAAACTATTGACGAAAACTAAATGTGTCACTTGAATAAAGACGTTTCTCAGTGAGTTAAATCCATTTCTGACTGTTTGAATAACTTTTTTCTCTTCTATCATACAGCAAGGTCTGTTAACAAAGAGTAAGTTCATATATTCAAGCTAGTTTACTTGTCTTTTATAGTACATTTTTGTTTGTTTATTATTATTATTATTTTTTGTTATTAATATTTTTTTGTTGATCTCAACACAGAATGAGGCAAAGGAGAAGAAAATCTGAGAAATATAGAAATGACCAAGACTCTCAGGTCAGTATGTCATTGTAGGTTTGAAAATGACAAATAACTTACAAAAAGTGCTTTTCCTCACTTTGTCATTACAATATTTCTGAAAAGCTGCTTTGAATCGTGTCGTCAAAAGCACTATACAAATAAAAATGACTTGATTTATCTTAATCTAGTGTAATTACCATTTCAAATCTTTTCTTAAACACAGAAAACAGCAGAGCATTGTGAAATGAATCCGCTGCCAGCTTTTGACTATGGGGCCTCACAAACAGTCTGTAATATCAGAGACGGTCTCTGTTAGATGTATCTGATAGAGCTTTCTCCGTTTTGAAGTTTTCAGAATTGTTTTACACTAAAAGAAAGCAAATATTCAGATGTCTCTTTGATCATGGAAAGTTAGATTCCAGCTTTGAGTTTCTTTGCATGGTGCATATTTGGACAAATTTGTTTTGCATGGTGTCATTTCTATTATTTGTTATTGTTTTATGTTAGACATGAAACTATCTCTTCATTTAAAGTGGCATATTTCTGTTAAGCTCTTTTATGACTATCTGATAATTTCCACACACACACACGTGTGTGTGTGTGTGTGTGGTAAAGTGTGCATTCTACATACTTGCAAGATATTACCTTAGTACTTATGTTTCTTGTATATTTCTTTGTATCCATCAATATACCACCAGAATCCCAAAACCCAGCTAAAAATGTTTTAGACTATCTCAAGTCATGCTCATTACTCTTTCTATTGTTTGGGGATCTAAGGTAACTGTATGTGTCATGTAGATGCTTTAGTCTTGACTATGAGAATTAAAAAATATTTTTTATTTTATTTTTTGAGTTGTGTTAGTAGTACTCACTTGGTAGAGTAAAACTGTTGTAATGATGGAAATAAAATTAATTTAAAGTGAGGTCTTAAAGTGACAGAGATTAAACCAAATCACAGTCACAAATAGGGACATCCTTCTTTTTACCACTGGGGATTGCTGTTCCTTACTGTATGTTTCTTGTCTATTTACCTTTACCTCCCAAATATATATATATATATACAGTACTGTGAAAAAGTATTAGGCACATAAGATGTTTCACAAAAAGCATTTGTCTTAAGATGGTTATTTATATAATCAGCTTTAGTGTGTCAATAGGAAATATAAATGTTAGACTCGCAAACATTACTTTTGCAAATAGAAAAGATTAGAAAAGAAGAACAGGGAGACCTGCAACAGATGTCATGTTCCCCACAGAAACCCCCACTGAACATCGGGTCAGTCTGAGATTACATAAAGAGACAGAAGCAATTGAGACAGAATAAATAGACAGAAGAACTGTGATGAATTCTCCAAGAAGCTTGAAACATCCGATCTGCCAACTACCAATAAAAACTGTGTCCAGGTGTATCCAGGAGAATTGGGGCTGTTTTAAAGGCAAAGGCGGTCACACCAAATATTGATTTAGCTTTTTTATGTTTACTGGACTTTGTGTGACATCAAGAGATAACTTAAATATTTATTTAATTATTTTTGAAGACATTCTCCCTATGCAACACTTTTGCACTGTACTGTATACCATCTACTATTATTTTGAATTGTCTTGTATTGCTGGTTGCTTTATGGCCTTACTTACATGTAACATGGCTGTATGTAACATGACATGTTGGTGAGGCTTGATTTTGTGTTCTAAACATTATCTTGTGTGTCATATCATTGCATGTATCATACTGTATTCATGTTATTGCATGAAGATCTGCTGGATATTATAAAGCTGAAGATCAGATAATTATGCCTTCAGATTGAATTGCTAAAGCACTGTATATGTCTGGCAGAGGATGATATTTTATTGTTATCGTTAAATGATTCAGCAATGAATGCATATCTATTTTATATTTTTAGGAAATAAAAAGTTTGAAAAAATTTGAAAGTTTAACTCTTTATGCTTTTCTTTATGTGTACACATTAACATTATTATGACAGATCAAATCTGTGACCACTCTGCTATCTCTGAGGTACATTGAGTTCATTGGGCTTCCTCTTTATGAGTAAGAATACACTTGGGAGTTACACTTAACACGTAACCTCCCTAACACTGTTATGAGCGTCGAACTGTGAAATTTGTCAACCGACTTGAGAGTTTAATACTTAATATGAAGAAATCTGGGCCAATAATTCACTGTTATTTTATATTTTGCACTTAATAATGTAGCTGACTATGTCAAGCTAATTTTTCAGTTTTTGTTTTCCACAGCATTTGAGAGTCTAAAGAACATGGCAAGTGAACCCTAAATAGTATATAGTGTGCTGATTTATAGCATTTGCAATTGTCCTATCAATAAAGGTCACTATTCATTTATTACTCCACTATCAGAAAGTCACTGGGCAAAAATGTTATCTATGGAAGAGTGGTGAGGTGAAAACATCTCAGTAACTGTCATAACCTCCATTCCCAAATGGAGGGAATGAGACGTTGTGTCGATGTAGTGACACTAGGGGTCACTCTTGGGAGCCCGAGACACCTCTGATCTTTGATAAAAGGCCAATGGGAATTGACGAGTGGTATTTGCATGCCACTTCCCCGAACATATGTATATAAAGGGAGCTGGCGTGCAAACTGCTCATTCAGGTTTTGTGCTGAGTAGCCGAGAGAAGGTCCCGGCCATTTCAGTGGGTAGTCCAGCATTGTGGCAGGAGGAACTCAACGTCTCGTTCCCTCCATCAGGGAACAGAGGTTCTGAAAATAACCAGGACATTCCCTATCTCTCACTCACTCGACGTTGTGACACCTAGGGGTCCCTATACTAAACGGCACATCTAGCTGAACTGTGTTATGTGTACTGGTGGTGCGAGACTGGCAGACTACTGTGTGCCTCGTAGCTAGTGCACCAGGCTGACACATAACCTCCCTAATGCTGTTATGTCGAACTGTGAAATTTGTCAACCGTCTGGGTCCACCAGTGTCTATGTCGGGGGTGGTGTCACTTCCAAAGGGAAAACACAGCAGAGACCATACCCCGCCCAGAGAGAGTGTGGGGGGTATTTTTTGAGTGAAAATACATCACATGGTCTTGCCTTGTCAGAAGTATGTCATGTGGAGAAGTCCCATGGTAGGTCCTACCCAATGGGGGAGGAGTTTCTACAAACATGTTGACTGGGGCAGAGGGGCCTCTGCCCAATGAGACGCAGTTTACCAACAGGGAAATTATTTAGCGGAAGATATATGTCACATGGTGTAGGAGCTATTTTGGGTTTAGTTTAATCTGAATTGTTGTGCTATTGGAGCACTGTTATGTTTTGTTAGGTGTAGGATCCTTTATTTTGTAGGGACCTTTATTTTGACAGTTGGTGAGAATGTTTGAATATAAAGATGGCCGCCTCTCACCTTTTCAAATAGAAGGAAAAAGAACAAGGAAGCTGTTAGAACGTATTAAGCATACAGTTCTTTACATCGCTATTTAATCGCTATTGGATTGTTATTGAACCGCTATTGAATCACTATTGAACACTATTTGGACATTATTTTGATATTAAGTTGTGCCTTTTAACCACCATTCTTCAATCACCTACCAATTGTTTGTTGGATTACTGGAGTCCATGCTTTGTCTGCTACTACCAACCTACTTATCTGCTCGCTGCCTGCCTTGCTCTGCTTACCAACCTATTTACCTACCTGCTGGAATTCCATCTCATCCACTGCAAAAAGGTACAATTTAAGTTTCTCTGTTGGATAGCTTGTCAAAGAAGTTAAGCAATACGTCCCAGCTAAGAGTGGTCCGCCATCACATTTAAGTAAAGAACTTTGCAATCGTTTACGCTGCTTCACAATCAAATTGTTTGGAACCTATGGAAGCATTTGTTTGACTGTTATTGAAGTGAAAAAGATACTTTGGAGTTGACAAAGTTTTGGATCTTTTGAGAATTTACCTTTTCAAGTTCACTATTGGAGTGCATTTTGTGTTTGTTACTGGATTTGCTACTGGAGCAGACCATGATTTTGTTCATGCACATACAAGCTTAAATGAAGCCAGATGAGTATGAACTGAGTTGAAGATAACTGTGCTGTTTAATTAAAAAAAATAAAAAAAATAATACATTTTCTTTGTTGTTCTCAAAAAATCTAAAATATGGCTGATGGCAAAATTAATGAGCTTTGCGCAACGCGCAGAGGAAAACTTGGCGTATGTACACGTAAAATGAATGAATTAAAGGAATTATTAAAAGGTGGAGATATTGAAGCCGTTGACACAGGCATTGAACAGCTCCATGTGGCATTGGACGAATTTAAAGATGTGCATCAATCAGTGCAAGTGCTGCATGAGGAAGAGGAAAAGAAAAGTGACAATGATGATTGGTATCAACCAAAGATGCAAACGTTTAAAACGTTTTTGAATGAGGTAGAAATGTGGAAGAGTGCTCAAAGCTATGAACCCCAAACTGTGGTGTCTCCTCTGGACAGTATATCCATTGTGGCAGCACGTGCCAGTAAAGTAGAATCTTCACGTTCTGGTGGCAGTGTTTCCTCAAAATCTTCGTCAGTGTCTTCCGCACGCTTAATAGCTGAAGCTGAAAGGGCAGCTCTATTGCAACGTGCTGAAGGACTGAATTAAAAACAAGCCTTGGAAATGGAAAGAGTTGAACTTGAAACAGAGTTGGCTGCAGCTAGTGCAAAGGTGCAAGTGTTACAAAGCATTGATGCTGAATCTATGAACTCTAGACTTAAATCGACAGAAGTTTCAGAATTTCCAGGAGATGGCATGAATGCGTATTTGGAGAGCAAATATGACAGAATCAAGGAGCATGTTTATCCAGAACCCTCACCAGTGGAATACATCAGAATCTCTGCTCTTCCCAAAACACCATTGCAAAAGGTTTTAACACAGGATACAAGACCGCGGAGGTCACAAAGGCCTGTTCAGACCTTACAATTGAATTCGACCAGTCAAGCAGCTGCAGGTACTTCCTCTCCACATGTGCTTTTAAGCTCAGATACCAGCAACCTGGGTGCTGTTGCTGATCTTATTGCGCAGCAACAGAAAATGACTTTACTTCCAACTAAGCACATACCCATGTTTAACGGTGAACCTCTGAACTTCAGACCATTTATGCAGGCATTCGAACACTGTGTTGAGAAAAACACCAGCAATAGCCAAGACAGACTGTATTACCTTGAGCAATACACCTGTGGCCAACCTAAGGAGCTGGTCAGAAGTTGTCTTCATGTGGATGCAGATAGAGGGTATGCAGAGGCAAAACGACTATTGGAACTTCATTTCGGAGATGAATTTAAAATTACTAATGCTTATATGGATAAAGCCTTAAATTGGAATAATATCCCATCAGACAATGGAGAAGCTCTGTACAGTTATGCTCTTTTCCTCCGTGGATGCTGTAATGTAATGCGTACCTTAAGGTACATGGATGAGCTGAACCTTCCATTAAACCTGAGGCTTCTAATCTCCAAGGTGCCATACAAAGTGAAAGAAAAATGGAGATCACATGCTTTTGACATCAGGGAACGAACAGGAGCAAGAGCCGAGTTTGCCGATCTTGTCCTCTTTCTGGAAAGGCAGGCCAGGATTTTACAAGACCCAGTTTTTGGTAACCTACAAGATGGCTTCTCCACTAGAAGGTCACCAACAACAGCTGCTAACAGTAGCAAGCCAATGAGTTCCATGCAGAAGAACAGAGGGAGCAGTTTCGCCACAACAGTAGCAGTTGCGCAAAAGAACAACACAGAGAGCATAATGCAAGCATCCAATGTGCCCAAAAACAGTTCATCAAAACTCTGTCCTGCCTGTAATGGTGAGCATGAGATTGTGTTATGTCAAGAACTGATGAAGAAGTCTCACAACGCACGAGTTGAGCTGCTAAAGACTAAAGGTGTCTGCTTTGGTTGTCTTGCTAAAGGACACATGAGTTTGACCTGCAAAAATAGACAAACCTGTTCAATTTGTTCAAAATTACATCCCACTATCTTGCATATACCTCAAAATGTAACGAAAGAGCAGAGTAATGCAGGTCCTTCAGACAAAAAGGCAGTGAGCAGCGGATTGGTTTCACTGAAAGCAGAGGCACTTGATTGTAGTGATAAACATTGTACACTTGCAATAATACCAGTTCAAGTCAAACTGAACAATTCAAATCATGTAATTCAGACATACGCTTTCCTTGACCCAGGGAGTTCTGCAACATTTTGCACAGAACAACTTAGGAGGAACTTGAATGCTAATGGGAAACATCAACAAATACTTCTGCGCACTATGGGGCAAAAGAAATCTGTTAACAGCCTGGTAGTCAAGGGCCTGGAAGTGTGCAGCCTGGAAGGAAAGGAGTTCATAAAATTACCTGAAGTGTACACTCAGCAGGAAATTCCAGTCAACAGAGAACATATCCCCAGACGAGAAGATATTCGAAAATGGCCTTATCTTCAAGATGTTGATATTCCCAACATTAATGCTGGGATTGACCTTCTGATTGGGATTAATGCACCCAAATTGATGGAACCTTGGAGAATTATCAATAGCCAGGGTAATGGACCCTTTGCTGTTAAAACCCTACTAGGTTGGGTGGTGAATGGACTTCTCCATACTGAGAATGCATGCATCAACAAGCAAGGTCAGAAATATGTTCATGCACATCGGATTTCTGTTGATAGCCTGAGTGAACTTTTGATTCAGCAATACAACCATGAATTCCCAGAAAAGAGTTTTGAGGAAAAGAAACAAATGTCTGTGGAAGACCACAAATTCATGCAGATAATGGACAGCTCTGTTGAAATAGTGGCTGGACATTATCAATTGCCTTTGCCATTCAAGAAGGATAATCCTATGATGCCAAACAACCGTCACATGGCAGAGCAACGAGCATTGTCTTTAAAAAGAAAGTTTCAAAGGAATAGTGACTTTCATAATGAGTATAGGGCATTTATGAAAACGGTCCTATCATGCGGACATGCTGAACTTGTACCCCAAGACCAGTTGATGCAGGAAAATGGAAAAGTGTGGTATATTCCACACCATGGTGTGTTTCACCCAAAGAAGGGGAGCTTGCGTGTGGTATTTGACTGCTCTGCAGCTTATCAGGGTACCTCACTGAACAATGAACTCATTCAAGGTCCCAATCTTACAAACAGCTTAATTGGGGTCTTAGTCCGTTTTCGTCTTGACAACATCGCTATCATGGCTGATGTGGAGAAAATGTACTATCAAGTAAAGGTCCCATCTCATCACGTGAACTTCTTGCGCTTCCTTTGGTGGCCAAATGGGGACGTCAGTCAGCCACTGAAAGAGTACAGGATGATCGTACATCTTTTTGGCGCAACATCATCAGCTAGCTGTGCAAGTTACGCTTTAAAGAGGACAGCTGAGGATAACAAGGGGTGCTTCTCAGCTGAGGCAACTAGCACAGTTAAGAACAACTTCTATGTGGATGATTTGTTGAAAGCAGTGGACACAGAGGGCCATGCCATTAGACTTTGTAAAGAGCTGAAATTACTCTGTGCAACTGGAGGCTTTAAGTTGACCAAATGGATTAGTAACAACAGAGCTGCCTTGGTCTCCATTCCAGAGCCTGAGAGGGCCAAGGACATAAAGAATCTCGACCTTGACATAGAAGATTTGCCAGTTGAAAGAGCGCTCGGGGTGCAATGGGATGTCAAGGAAGACACTTTCACATTCCAGGTGACCATAAAGGAGCGTCCATGCACCAAACGTGGGATTCTGTCCATGGTCAGTTCTATATATGACCCACTTGGATTCCTTGCACCTCTCACCTTTCCGGCAAAACACATCTTGCAAGAGTTATGCAAGCAGAACATTGGATGGGATGAAGAATTGCCAGAGGTACACGCTCAAGCTTGGAAGCAATGGTGGCAAGATCTTCCAAGAGTAAGGGAGTTCAAGGTCAACCGATGTCTTGTACCAAACAACTTTGGAGATGTCAAAACAGCGCAGATGCACCACTTCTGTGATGCGAGTGACCTTGGGTATGGAACAGTTACCTATCTTAGGCTGACTAGCAGCAACAAGGTCCACGTCACCTTTATAATGGGAAAGGCCCGAGTTGCTCCCTTAAAACTGATGACCACACCACGAATGGAGCTCACTGCTGCAGTTTTGGCCGTACGAATGGACAAGATGCTATCTGAGGAATTGCATATGGAATTGGAAAAGTCTCTGTTTTGGACAGATAGCATGACTGTTCTAAGGTACATCCGGAATGAAAGCAGAAGATTCCTAACCTTTGTGGCAAACCGTGTTAATGTCATCAGAAGTGCGACAGATGTCTCCAAATGGAAGTATATAGGCACAAAACTCAATCCCGCTGATTACGCCTCCCGGGGACTGCATGTCAACACATTCTTGAAAAGAACAACATGGATATATGGCCCAGACTTTCTGAAGGAACCATCTCATTGCTGGCCAGAGCTTCCATCTGAACCCATTCTCCCTCAAGATGACCCTGAATTAAGAAAAGGAGTTGTCACTGTCAATGTTGCTGTGAAGGAAAGCTGTGACGCCACTACTTACCTCATGAATTATTTCTCAACTTGGATGAAGCTCAAGAAAGCTGTGGCATGGTTCCTGAGGTTCAAGTCTGTTCTGTTGAAATTACTTAAGAATAGCAAGAAAGATCTGAACAGACATATCATGACCACAAGAAAAGGAAAACATGAAAAGACAGGTCCATATGTTCTGTCAATCAGTGATCTAGAGGATGCTGAAGTCGCAATCTTAAAGTTTTGCCAAAGGAAGGGATTCCCACAAGAAATAGCCTGTTTGCAGAAAGGCATGCAAAATGTAAACAGAAACAGCTCCATCTACAGGTTAGATCCTCTTCTGGTCAATGGCATCTTAAGGGTTGGTGGGCGTCTGAGTAAAATGGCAATGCCCACTGAGCAGAAACACCCTGCTCTTCTCCCTAAGGACCATCACGTTTCCAAACTCTTACTACAGCACATCCATCAAGAAGTTGGACACAGTGGAAGAAATTTCATGCTCTCCAAACTCAGACAAAGATATTGGATTCCTTGCGCCAACACTCTGGCCAGAAAGGTAGTTTATGAATGCACCAGGTGCAGAAGAGTCAAGTTGAGTACAGGTGAACAAAAAATGGCAGACTTGCCAGTTGACAGGTTGACCCCTGACCTTCCACCCTTCACGCATGTAGGGGTTGATTATTTTGGGCCATTAGAGGTAAAACGAGGCCGTAGCATTGTAAAACGGTACGGCGTGATCTTCACATGTCTTACCAGTCGTGCAATACACTTGGAGGTTGCACATTCACTTGATACTGACTCTTGCATTCATGCATTCAGACGTTTCATTGCCAGAAGAGGACCAGTGTCAGAGTTACGGTCAGATAATGGAACAAACTTTGTTGCAACTGAAAAGGAACTAAAAGAGTCATTGAAATCTTGGAACATGCAACAAATTGAAAAAAGTCTGCTCCAAAAGGGGGTAAAATGGACATTTAACCCTCCCCATGGTGCCCATTATGGAGGGATATGGGAGAGGTTGATTCGCATGGTCAAAACGACGTTACGGTCAGTCACCAGCCAGCAGTATCTGGATGATGAAGGCCTTCAGACAGTAATGTGTGAGGTTGAGGCCATTCTCAATAGCCGTCCACTCACGACTGTTTCTGATAACCCAAATGACTTGGAGCCATTAACGCCTAATCATATACTGCAACTTAAGGTGCAGCCCGTTCTACCTCCAGGTTTGTTTGAGAAAGAAGATCTTTACACCAGGCATCGTTGGAGACAGGTCCAGTACATTGCCGACCTATTTTGGAAACGCTGGGTCCGAGAGTACCTCCCTCTTCTGCAAACACGGCAAAAATGGTCTCGTGTCAGACGCAACTTCTGTCCAGGAGACATCGTGCTAGTAGCCGATAGCACGGCGCCAAGAGGATCATGGATGCTGGCTAGAATCACTGAAGCCTTCCCTGACTCCAAAGGATTGGTCCGCAGCGTACGGCTTCAAACTAAAACAAGCCAGCTTGAAAGACCTATCAGTAAGAGCTGCTTGCTAGTAGAAGGCCAACACTCTAAAGATGAGTGAGACTTGAATGAACTTGCGCACGTGCATACACTGTCATACAGATGCATACACTGAATCTTTGCACACATTTAGTCTTGTGAATAATGCATAGTGAGTTTAAGGAAATAATATATAGCTCCTTGGAAAATTAAATTTAGTTAATTATAGCTTGCCTTCTGCATGGCTATAAGGGGCCGGCTATGTAGGAGCTATTTTGGGTTTAGTTTAATCTGAATTGTTGTGCTATTGGAGCACTGTTATGTTTTGTTAGGTGTAGGATCCTTTATTTTGTAGGGACCTTTATTTTGACAGTTGGTGAGAATGTTTGAATATAAAGATGGCCGCCTCTCACCTTTTCAAATAGAAGGAAAAAGAACAAGGAAGCTGTTAGAACGTATTAAGCATACAGTTCTTTACATCGCTATTTAATCGCTATTGGATTGTTATTGAACCGCTATTGAATCACTATTGAACACTATTTGGACATTATTTTGATATTAAGTTGTGCCTTTTAACCACCATTCTTCAATCACCTACCAATTGTTTGTTGGATTACTGGAGTCCATGCTTTGTCTGCTACTACCAACCTACTTATCTGCTCGCTGCCTGCCTTGCTCTGCTTACCAACCTATTTACCTACCTGCTGGAATTCCATCTCATCCACTGCAAAAAGGTACAATTTAAGTTTCTCTGTTGGATAGCTTGTCAAAGAAGTTAAGCAATACGTCCCAGCTAAGAGTGGTCCGCCATCACACATGGGGTCACCTATGGGAAACCAGCACATGCGGAGCACCTACCTCAGTACAAGGCTTAGTAGCACATGTACTGATCCGGCAGCAAGTTTCCCCACAAACTCGTCTGCCACAGGGCTAGGAGGAAGTCATCCAGGGAACACATTTTGTAAACACTATTGGGAGTCAACAGCTCAGGTGAGGTGAAAGGCGCTATGCGCAAGCGATACACCCGGCCAACTGTCCCGGACTTACATGTTCGTTCCTGTCAAGACACAGGACGAAACCGGCTCAACCCGGAGACTGTAGAACCTTGCAAAGGTGTTGGGTGTTGCCCAGCCTGCTGCTCTGCAAATGTCTGTTAGAGAGGTGCCACTGGCCAAGGCCCAGGAGGCCGCCACACACCACTGTCCACCAAAGCAGACAAAGAACTGCTCAGAGACTTTAAAGCTCTGCGTGCAATCCAAATAGATGCGTAAAGCATGCACCAGACACAGCAACATCAAGGCTGGGTCTGCCTCCTCCTGAACAGCGGTGAAACACTTTCTTATGATGTGTTACATTCATATAAGCAGACAGAGAAGTATGTTTGAAGTAAGTTTGGAGCAGAAGAAATAGAAATAAGCCTTGTGTAAATTGTCAGCTTTACGCTAAGCTAAAATGCTATTTCTAGCCAATTTACATGCACATGTTACCAGACACGATCATATTTTTTATCAAGAAAATCCACGTTGGATCATAATAACTTTTTTCTAGTAAGAACTTTGATATTAGAGCAAAAATCAAAGATCTCAAAATTCTGGTCTTTACATTTTGGCTGGCAAGTGCAACTTGTTATCTGGTTATTTGCAGAGTATTTGACATACCCCATTTGACAGTGCACATGATTGTTCACAGAGTCATAAAAAGATCCTTGAGATCAAACAGAGTAATCCGCTTCCCATCTCTGCAGGAGCTTGAGGAAATCGGCACTAGCTTTGCAAACCTGGCTGGTAGTCCTGTCTTTGGTGCAGCTGCTGGTAGCATTGATGGCTGTCACATTAGAAACAAGCCACCGTCTGCTGATTCTATATTCTACTTAAACAGAAAGTTGTTTTATTCCATCCAGCTTCAAGCACTTTGTATCCACCAAGGAAAATACCTGGACATTTTTGTGGATTATCCCGGATCTGTCCATATCTTTGTTTGAATTCTGTGGAAGAAAGTCATAAGATGACATAAGGGTGAGGAAATTATGAGAGAATTTCTAAAGATGATCATTGTTGGGTACTAACTATTTCTGTAATTCAATGGATGATAGTGAGCATCCTACTATAGTCAAAAATGTATATTTCCAATAAAAACACTAAGCAGAATAAAATAACTTGTCTTAAGGCAAATGTTTTTGTAAAGTGCCTAATGTGCCTAAGACTTTTGAACAGCACTGAATAAAAATGCTGAATAAACAGCAGTTCTCAAAGTTTTCATACCCTTGTAGAATCTTTAAGAGTTTTCCTTTAAAATGAGCACTTTAAGCATAAATGATTCTTTGTAGCCTTTTGTAATAGTTGAGTATGAGCACCTCAATTGTCCTAAGTGGCAAGGCGGGATCAGCCACCATAGTTGAGAGATCACACGCAAAGTGCTATGCACTTAACCATATCGTCATGGTTACTGTTGTAACCTCCATTCCCTGAGGGAGGGAACGAGACGTAGTGTTGAATGAAGTAACACAAGTGGTCTTTCTCTGAACTTGAGAAAAGGACAATGTAAAATTGGCAGACAGAATTTGCATGCCTCGTCACGGACATACGGGTATAAAGGAGCGGGCTGAGCAACTGTCAGTCAGGTTCTTGCACTGAGGAGCCAAGAATAAGGTATTGGTGCATTACAGTGAAAGGAATAGTGACATGGCAAGGGGGACACAACGTCTCATTCCCTCCCTCAGGGAATGGAGGTTACAAGAGTAACCATGAAGTTCCCTTTCTGTCACTCACTCGACGTTGTGTTGAATGTAGTGACACAAAGTGTCCCATTAAAAAACACCATGCACTAAACCATGTTACATGAAATGCTGAGACAGGTGCAAGCAGGCTGTTGAGTGCTAGAAGCAGCTGTGTCAGCCGCACGTAACCCTCCCCAAGGCCCCCAATAGAATTTTCATATACAGCTCTAGGTTCCCAGTACCTGTACGGGAATAAGCGACATGACATCGCATGGGAGCAAGCTGGCCAGCCTCTTCTCTCTCTATGTTTCTCATCATAGAGTTTTAAAGCGGCTGGGGCCGCTATAAATCTTAACACTATAGATGCGTCAGGGAAGGTGTCCTTTTCCATTCCTATTCTTCCAGGGGGAAAAGGCTCTGCAGAGACCACAACCTGCACAGACTGGGGGGAGGTAACTTGTGACCAATACACACACGGGTTGTCAAGCCACATGTGGTAATGGTGCGGTGGTAGATCCTACCAGGGAGGGAGGAGTACTACAGACACGGCGACCGGGGGGCAGGGGGCAGGGGGGTCCGCTAAGTAGGGGGACCGTACAGTGGAAAATACATCACAGGGAGTTGCCTGAGCCAGGAACTATGCCTGTGGAGCCCAAGCCCAGCACGGAGCCCTTGACTCGTGGTGGGTCTAGCGGCGAGTTCCTCCTCTGAATTTGCAGGCCAGAGGGCTAGGGAGGAAGAACATCCAGGAAGCGAAAGCTTAGTGGATAACCTGGAAAAGAAGGTGCACTGGATCAACTTGGTGAAGGGTGCAAGGTGCAAGCAGAACACCCAGTCGGCTGTTCCATATTACCGAGATCTACTGGCTCGGACCTGACAAAACATGGGACGAGACCGACTCAACCCTGAGGTTGTAGAATCTAGCAAGGGTGTTGGGTGGTGCCCAGCCCACTGCTCTGCGGATGTCTGCTATGGAGGTGCCATGGGCCAGTGCCCACGAGGATGCTACACTTCTGTAGAGTGTGCTCGAACCCGCAAAGGGGCGGGCATAGCCTGGGTCTGATAGCCTAGAGATAACCTCTTTTTGGGGACACGACCTGATCCCTGAAGGGGGTCGCAGGAACTTTGGGCACGTAGCCCGGTCATGGTCTTAGGATGATGTGAGCACCCGCTGGACAAAAATCCAGGCAAGTGTCTCTGACAGAGAATGTTTGCAGGTCCCCAACCCTCTTGATGGAAGCGAGCGCGATCAGGAGGGCCGTCTTCAAGGAGAGGGCTTTGAGCTCGACTGAATAAAGCAGCTCAAAGGGGGGTCTCTGAAGGCCTGAGAGGACCACTGAGAGATCCCAGGAGGGGAACAGGCTTGGTCGGGAAGGGTTCAACCTCCAGGTGCCTCTAGGGAACCTGATAATCAAGTCATGCTTACCAAGGGACTTGCCGTCCGCTGCGTCGTGGTGGGCTTCGATAGCAGCAACATACATCTTCAAGGTGGAGGGGGACAGCATCAGGGGAATTTGCCAGGGAGGTGCTGTCATGAGGAGCGTGAGATCTGAGAACCAAGTCTGAGTGGGCCAGTAAGGAGCCACTAAGGTGACCTGTTCCTCGTCCTCCCTGAACTTGCACAACACCAGTGCAAGAAGGCTCACTTGGGGAAATGCGTACTTGCGCAGCCCCCGGGGCCAGCTGTGTGCCAACGCGTCTGTGCCGAGAGGGGCCTCCTTTAGGGAGTACCAGAGCGGGCAGAGGGAGTTGTGCTGGGAGGCAAAGAGGTCTATCTGTGCCTTGCCGAAGTGATCCCAGATCAGCTGGAACGCCTGGGGGTGGAGACTTCACTCTCCGCTGAGCGTAACCTGTTGCAACAGCGCGTCCGCTGTCATGTTGTGGTCGCCCGGGATGTGAGTGGCGTGCAGCGACCTGAGCCATGGCTGACTCCAAAGGAGGAGATAGTGGGCGAGTTGTGACATATGACAAGAGCGTACGCCGCCATGGCAATTTATGTACGCTACCGGCGCGATGCTGTCTTAACGGATCAAAACGTGCTTGCCGGAGTTTAGTAGGAGAAACCTACGCAGTGCCTTCGGCTTGCTCACTGGGGTAATGAATACAATTATAATTTATTTATTTATTTTTAAACACAATTCAAAATTTTATTTTATCTAATTACACAATGATGACTCATTGACATTATAGACATTACAGTTTTATCTTCTATTAATGTCTGATTTTCTGTAAAGTTGCTTTGAAACAATATGTGATGTGAAAGGCGCTATACAAATAAAATTTACTTTATTGACACGGTACGTGCCGCGGCACAATGCACATCTCAGGATTCAAATCTGTAGTTAGTGCTGAAGCGGTCTCATATGCATCAACCCGAGCGGCGCGATATGCCCTAGGAGCCTCTAGAAATGTTTGAGAGTAACCGCTGTGCCTGGCTTGGAGCGAGCGAGGCACCTGTGCACTGACTGTGCACGCTCGTTTGTGAGGCGCGATGACATTGAGACTGAGTCTAACTCCAGAATGAGAAATGAGATGCTATGAACCGGAGAGAGCTTGCTCTTCTCCCAGTTGACCTGAAGCCCCAAACGGCACGCACCTGGTCCCTGTGGGCGCATAGTCTCTCGAGAGTGTGCTAGGATGAGCCAGTTGTAGAGGTAATTGAGTATAGGCAAGGCAAGGCAAGGCAAGACAAGTTTATTTATATAGCACATTTCATACACAATGGTAATTCAAAGTGCTTTACATAGAAGAGATTAAAATAAGAATGAAAAAAAAACAAGAATATTTGAAACAGTTTAGAATATAAAATAAAATAAAATACAGTACAAACAGTCGGACACACAGTGGCACAGTGCTCATTCAGTAAATGCACAGCTAAACAGATGTGTTTTGAGTCTGGATTTGAATGTGACTACTGTAGGAGCACATCTGATCTCTTCTGGAAGCTGGTTCCAGCTGCGGCTGGCATAAAAGCTAAAAGCAGACTCTCCTTGCTTAGAGTGAACCCTTGGTATTTCTAGCTAATGTGATCCTAATGATCTGAGTGATCTGTTGGGTTTATATTCAGTGAGAATATCTGCAATATATTGAGGTCCTAGCCCATTGAGTGATTTATATACCAGTAATAATACTTTAAAATCAATCCTAAATGTAACTGGGAGCCAGTGTAAAGACCTGAGGACTGGTGTGATATGTTCATATTTTCTGGTTCTGCTCAGAATCCTGGCAGCAGCGTTCTGTATGAGCTGCAACTGTCTTATGGTCTTTTGGGAAGGCCAGTGAGGAGTCCATTACAATAATCCACCCTGCTGGTGATGAAAGCATGCACAAGTTTCTCTAGGTCTTGACTGGAAACAAAGCATCTAATTCTTGCAATATTTTTCAGATGATAGTATGCTGATTTAGTTATTGCTTTGACATGACTACTGAAACTAAGGTCTGACTCTAGAGACACACCAAGATTCCTGACTTGATTTTTAGTTGTTTGACCCCTAGGGTCAAGGTATGCATTCACCTTGAGAACTTCATCTTTGTTTCCAAACACAATGACTTCAGTTTTGTCTTTGTTTAACTGAAGAAAGTTTTGGCACATCCAACTGTTAACTTCATCAATGCACTGGCACAGGGAGTCAATGGGGCTGTAATCATTAGGTGATAGGGCTAAGTAGATCTGTGTGTCGTCTGCATAGCTGTGGTAAGCAATTTGGTTCTTTCTCATTATTTGGCTCATTGGGAGCATATACAGATTGAACAGGAGTGGCGCAAGAATTGAGCCTTGAGGGACTCCGCATGTCATGGACGTCCACTCAGACTTATGGTCTCCTATACTCACATAATAACCTCTCCCTTCTAAGTATGACCTGAACCATTTTAGGACATTCCCAGAAAGCCCCACCCAGTTTTCCAGCCTGTCAAGAAGTATGTTGTAATTAACAGTGTAAAATGCAGCACTGAGGTCGAGTAGTACCAGTACTGATAATTTGCCTGTATCAGTATTTAAGCGAATATCGTTTATTATCTTTATGAGCGCTGTCTCTGTGCTGTGATGCGATCGGAAACCAGATTGAAAATGGTACCGAAAATCACAAGGCCATACCTGATAAAAGATAACATTAGTTATTAACAGTTTACAAATATATGTAACTAGAGAGAAAAGCACAAACATACTTCAACAATTGCTAAGGCTAAAAGATAAAAATATATATATATATTTAAATGGTGTACTTGATGTACAGTATACTTCACACTATGACATATAAGCTTGTGGTTTGTGTCTACATGAACAACATGAAGAGGGCCTCGCACAGAATAAGTCCTTCTGACTATACAACTCAACTGTGTCATTCTTGCAAGTATTCCAGCAGAGTCCACTCGATCCATGGAATCCCATACTCTCGTCCATGTCACACGGTGACCCAGTGCTTGCAACCGTCCTTTCATCAGTCTATGCCCTAGGTGTGGACTTTCAGCCTTTACTGAACTGACAAGTTGTCAAGCTCCTCATCTGTGATCTTAGAGTAGGTGTCTTTTACAGAAATGCCATACTCATTCAGACGACGATTGATAGTCCTTGTTGACACACCAAGGAGCTGGGCAATAAATGGATCAGACAGCTGCATATTCACTAGTTTCTGAAGATGCTCTCTGGAAATAATAAACTTTGGAGGTCCCTTTACTCCATATTGCACTTCAAGGGTAGTTATGGGTGCACTGTTATTTTCAATATGCCTCTCCACTGTGTTTTTTAAGGTTAAGAGTTCATGAAAAAGTTCTTCTGGGACTGTAATTTGATTATACACAGAGGTGATGAAAAGAAGCTCGTGGTTGCATACAAACTGAAAGTAGTCTAAATCCAATGGTTGGCGACTCATTGCATACTACAGTTTGGAGAGCAGTCTCTCCATTATCATCTTTCCCAGTTCAACACTGATGGCATCATTGTGCCCACTGCCCTACAAAATAACAGTTTATTCAGTAAGTTGACATATGCAAAATGCAAAAAAAGGTTTGTATGATATTTTGACAAGATGTTATAGAAATTAGAGCTTAATTTGTAATATTTTTTTAATTTTTGCTATACAAATTAATTCTTGACAGCGTATTTGTTGTTTGACATCAGAGGATCCTCTCACGATTGTCAATTATCTGTTAACACTAATAATTCCTTACAAATATGTACATTATCCAAAGCTGCTAGCTAACGTTAGCAAGTATGGCTAATAAATCCACCGCTTTAACTGATCTCTAACTTCTTTATCTGAAGCAAACGCTGTTAAAACACATTTAATGCTAATTAAATAAAAGGAAACAATCAACTTTACATACCTGAGATCCACCTGCATGCTTCTGCTCGGCCATGATGTTTGATCCGTGTCTCAAGCTAATGATGTAACTTCCAGGGAGGCATCACTGAGCCCGTTGTACACGCCCCGATCCCCGGACTCCACCCCCACATCAAAACAGTGCCATAAAGTGAAACGCACAGAAAAGTGAAGCGCAAAGGCAAAACGGTATCATGAGCTCACACGTGATGGAAATGCAGACTAAAAGGAGCGTTGCAAAATAATTAGTAGACATTGCAAAGAAAAAGATTTGTGGCAAAATCATTGCTGCCTAAAAATCTGTTGCAGATGTAACCGGTCCTGCTCGCTCCGCTCCGAACAGGACTCGAACTAACGTCTCGGCCGTAGGAGGCGGGTGCTCTAACAAGGAGGCTAAAGGCTACAACCTCTAGCGTCAGTCGCTAGTGCACCTCTTGAGGTCAGGAGAGTGAGGTTTACACACTGCACAGCTATCTACCAGCTGGCCCCCGTTACACAGAGATAAAAAAGGATAAAAGTTCTTTAG
>NC_068283.1:43093690-43111190 GCF_025860055.1 Xyrauchen texanus | reverse complement strand
TGTAAGATTGAAGCCCTTCACTGAGAATGATCCTCTTAAACGTTCATGTTTGATTGTGTTACACTAACTATGATGTGTTTAACTGTTAATTACTGGATTAAACTGAGAAATTAAAACACACATTTTCCATTTGTCTCTTTCATCAGAGATTAAACTGAGAACAATTGTGACTGAAACAAGGTGCAGAATATTTTCAGTGTCTTTAAATTACAATTACATACTGTAAACATTTAGTCATCAAGCAGACACACAAATGAGGAACATATTCATCACAGTAAAGTTATCAATATCTGCAGTATCACACTGACAAATCCAATAATATCTCCAGTACAGAAGCTTAAACAGAAGAAACAATCAGACACAGAGAGGACATGAGAACTGTAACACCGCTGGATCTGTGCATTACTGAATGAATCACTCTTTAACTGTACATGTACTCATACTGACACACTGAATGAATCACTCTTTAACTGTACATGTACTCATACTGACACACTGAATGAATCACTCTTTAACTGTACATGCACTCATACTGACACACTGAAGGAATCACTCTTTAACTGTACATGCACTCATACTGACACACTGAAGGAATCACTCTTTAACTGTACATGCACTCATACTGACACACTGAATGAATCACTCTTTAACTGTACATGCACTCATACTGACACACTGAATGAATCACTCTTTAACTGTACATGCACTCATACTGACACACTGAATGAATCACTCTTTAACTGTACATGCACTCATACTGACACACTGAATGAATCACTCTTTAACTGTACATGCACTCATACTGACACACTGAATGAATCACTCTTTAACTGTACATGCACTCATACTGACACACTGAATGAATCACTCTTTAACTGTACATGCACTCATACTGACACACTGAATGAATCACTCTTTAACTGTACATGCACTCATACTGACACACTGAATGAATCACTCTTTAACTGTACATGCACTCATACTGACACACTGAATGAATCACTCTTTAACTGTACATGCACTCATACTGACACACTGAATGAATCACTCTTTAACTGTACATGCACTCATACTGACACACTGAATGAATCACTCTTTAACTGTACATGCACTCATACTGACACACTGAAGGAATCACTCTTTAACTGTACATGCACTCATACTGACACACTGAAGGAATCACTCTTTAACTGTACATGCACTCATACTGACACACTGAAGGAATCACTCTTTAACTGTACATGCACTCATACTGACACACTGAAGGAATCACTCTTTAACTGTACATGCACTCATACTGACACACTGAAGGAATCACTCTTTAACTGTACATGCACTCATACTGACACACTGAAGGAATCACTCTTTAACTGTACATGCACTCATACTGACACACTGAAGGAATCACTCTTTAACTGTACATGCACTCATACTGACACACTGAAGGAATCACTCTTTAACTGTACATGCGCTCATACTGACACACTGAAGGAATCACTCTTTAACTGTACATGCGCTCATACTGACACACTGAAGGAATCACTCTTTAACTGTACATGCGCTCATACTGACACACTGAAGGAATCACTCTTTAACTGTACATGCGCTCATACTGACACACTGAAGGAATCACTCTTTAACTGTACATGCGCTCATACTGACACACTGAATGAATCACTCTTTAACTGTACATGCGCTCATACTGACACACTGAATGAATCACTCTTTAACTGTACATGCGCTCATACTGACACACTGAATGAATCACTCTTTAACTGTACATGCGCTCATACTGACACACTGAATGAATCACTCTTTAACTGTACATGCGCTCATACTGACACACTGAATGAATCACTCTTTAACTGTACATGCGCTCATACTGACACACTGAATGAATCACTCTTTAACTGTACATGCGCTCATACTGACACACTGAATGAATCACTCTTTAACTGTACATGCGCTCATACTGACACACTGAATGAATCACTCTTTAACTGTACATGCGCTCATACTGACACACTGAATGAATCACTCTTTAACTGTACATGCGCTCATACTGACACACTGAATGAATCACTCTTTAACTGTACATGCGCTCATACTGACACACTGAATGAATCACTCTTTAACTGTACATGCGCTCATACTGACACACTGAATGAATCACTCTTTAACTGTACATGCACTCATACTGACACACTGAATGAATCACTCTTTAACTGTACATGCACTCATACTGACACACTGAATGAATCACTCTTTAACTGTACATGCACTCATACTGACACACTGAATGAATCACTCTTTAACTGTACATGCACTCATACTGACACACTGAAGGAATCACTCTTTAACTGTACATGCACTCATACTGACACACTGAAGGAATCACTCTTTAACTGTACATGCACTCATACTGACACACTGAATGAATCACTCTTTAACTGTACATGCACTCATACTGACACACTGAATGAATCACTCTTTAACTGTACATGCACTCATACTGACACACTGAATGAATCACTCTTTAACTGTACATGCACTCATACTGACACACTGAATGAATCACTCTTTAACTGTACATGCACTCATACTGACACACTGAATGAATCACTCTTTAACTGTACATGCACTCATACTGACACACTGAATGAATCACTCTTTAACTGTACATGCACTCATACTGACACACTGAATGAATCACTCTTTAACTGTACATGCACTCATACTGACACACTGAATGAATCACTCTTTAACTGTACATGCACTCATACTGACACACTGAATGAATCACTCTTTAACTGTACATGCACTCATACTGACACACTGAATGAATCACTCTTTAACTGTACATGCACTCATACTGACACACTGAATGAATCACTCTTTAACTGTACATGCACTCATACTGACACACTGAATGAATCACTCTTTAACTGTACATGCACTCATACTGACACACTGAATGAATCACTCTTTAACTGTACATGCACTCATACTGACACACTGAATGAATCACTCTTTAACTGTACATGCACTCATACTGACACACTGAATGAATCACTCTTTAACTGTACATGCACTCATACTGACACACTGAATGAATCACTCTTTAACTGTACATGCACTCATACTGACACACTGAATGAATCACTCTTTAACTGTACATGCACTCATACTGACACACTGAATGAATCACTCTTTAACTGTACATGCACTCATACTGACACACTGAAGGAATCACTCTTTAACTGTACATGCACTCATACTGACACACTGAAGGAATCACTCTTTAACTGTACATGCACTCATACTGACACACTGAAGGAATCACTCTTTAACTGTACATGCACTCATACTGACACACTGAATGAATCACTCTTTAACTGTACATGCACTCATACTGACACACTGAATGAATCACTCTTTAACTGTACATGCACTCATACTGACACACTGAATGAATCACTCTTTAACTGTACATGCACTCATACTGACACACTGAATGAATCACTCTTTAACTGTACATGCACTCATACTGACACACTGAATGAATCACTCTTTAAATGTACATGTACTCATACTGACACACTGAAGGAATAAAACATCACTCAGAGAAGATAATCAGAGTAGATCATCAATACTGTACCTCGATCAAAAGATAAATATGTATCATCATAAAAGGGATTTGTAAACTTTACAACTGTCCAGAGTATTTGCAGAAACACAATCACACAGGCCCATCCAATAGGATCTGTAAAAAATAAAAAGTAAATCTCTTCATTACATTTTCATTAAAGTTTCTTATTTATAATTTCTTTTTTTTTTCTTCTTTTTTTATAATAATTTTTGTGCCTTTAACTTAATTATATAGAGTGTCCATAAAATGAAATACATCTCCATAAACTCAACAGTGTTTTATATATTGTGGTGGATGATCCGCCCCTCCCGCTCATCATCCTCACCCCAACTCTTCGGGACTTTCAGACTCAGGACGGGATTTGGGCAGGAGAGGAGAAGAGATGCATAATTAATAAGCCTCATTCTGACAGCGGTGATGAAGCACACCTGATGTGAATAATGTGAATAATGTGAATAATGCTTCATCACCGCTGTCTTTGAAACGCACGTGTCAGTGTCAGTGTTGAGGTTGCTGGTTGATACTGTTGTTCAGCACCTCATGCGTCATATTCCATGTCACCTCTCGATGTTCAGTGTCAGGTCCAGGGGCCTCACGTATAAAACTCTGGTTTCTTCCTAAAAGTGCGTCTTTCTTTGTGAATACTTCAAAAGGCAGATTTTGAGTATGCACCAAAAAAAAATCTGATTTATAAAACTGCACGTACGTAATACATAATAAATCCTCCTCAAAATAACCACATATGCCGTGTGCAACACCTGCATATCCTCATTTGCATACAATTACCATATTCATTTCCCCATCCAGACACGTGATTACTGCGTTTATCTGCACGAGAAACTGTATCATTAGAGATAAGACTGTAAATGTCACAAAGATTAGATGCTGCACCATGAACAAACATTATTTATTAAGATATGAACTTGTTTTACAAAGAATATATCTTGAATATCTCTCAGCAAAATGTTTTTATCTTTGCAGACATAAATCTAACTTAAAATGATTGTGTGAACCAAAATTGTTTAAGGGTTAAATATTTAATACATTATTAAAATGATTTGTGCATCATTGTCTGATATCATCGCATTACTGAGATTTTATATTTGACTGGTATTATATATATATATATATAACAGCTGAACGACAACTGTTCTTTTCATCATGTTTTTATTATTGTTTTATTTTATTGATGGTGTTTCATTGGGACGAGGGTCGGGATGAAGAGCACATTTGAGGAGTATTTGATATGCATTAATGTACATGTTTGCAGCTAATACAGTTTCTGATGAGACATGTCTCTCAATGATCTGTTCCTCGACTGAATGTGTCTTATAGCTTCTGTCAGTCAGACTCAAGATTACAGATTTATTCAAATGCTGAACTGATCTCAGTACATGATTGTAATACAACAGAAATATCTCAAACTAAGAGATCTGTGCTGTCATTATTATTCACTGTATGTATTCTGTATTCTCTATGATGACACGAGACATTTCTCCAAACGCAGCACATCCCAAACCAATATTTCCCTTTTACAGCTGATTGTTATTGATAACGATTACTTCAGTTTCGAGTGCTTAACGACATAATTTATTCTAAATGTGAATTAAAATCTGAGTTTATAATCAGAGTTCAGTTCATTATTTGTCTTCATATCTTTGAGTCTCGTTCAGCAAAATGAACGAATCTTTATTCAAGTCATTTCGTTCATTTAAGCAGAATTAAATTAAAATGTTAAATTTTCAATAGCCAAATCACCCAAACACGTCACTTACGCAAACTTTGATTAAAGTCCCAATAAGGAAACACTGATAATGCAGCCAAGGACAAATTATGAGAAACAGAAATAATTAGTTCAACTCTAAAATCTCGATGTCTGAGAATCATTTCTGTTTCCTGTACAGGCCCATGTCACGTTACATACGAACTGTAGGGAGTGATCAGACGAGTGGAGGTGCCGCCGGACCCACTCCTCGGACCCCCGGACGGATTAAATGCACTCATCGCAGCCTCTCACCTGCCGCGGGCCTCCAAAGACACCGCCGCCCCTTGGACTGTGGACCCAAGAGGGGAGCGTGTGCGGCCGACCCAGCTCATACCCGGGCCATCCCATAGACACTACCCCACCCTTCCCCGTCTCACCACGAGGATGTCAGATTCCCCCTTTATTACGAACCTATTTCCCTGGACACTTTATTTTCCCCTTTTATGGACATTTTACGTTTATTATTATTTCCAATAAATGCCTCTCCGAAACTTGTCAACACACCCACTGTGTCTGTCTCTTGCTCATCCCGAAACAATATCATGATCATATACTAAAAATTTACAGTGTATTATCAATATATTCTCATATTATCTGTGTAATAATGATCATACCTGTTTCAGTTTCCAGTGTCATGATGAGAAAACCCATCATCACTGCATTCATCACTAACATTAATATTAACTGCACTGTTCCTATGACCGAAAGTGAACCTGAAAGAGACGAAAGTGTGAGAAAGTTTTCCTTCATTAAACTCTTTTCATAACTTCATACTAACGGAAATGAAGCTGATCAGGGTTTAAAACTGAATTTAAGACAATGATGATCAGATAACAGCTAAAACATCTCACAACTGACCACAGATCAGATCAAGACTGAAATCAGTGAAGAACTGGAGATTCATTTCTCTTAAAACTATTTACTCTTATTCACACGGTCAACCATAAAAGATGACGAGTGCCATAAAATCATGATGACTGATAATGACAGAATCATTTTTAATAGTTCATAACAATGATCATTTACTGAGTTATTGATGCAGTTTTAACAGATCAGATCAGAAATCATTAAATACTTACAGTCGAGCCTGTAGAAGCATCTATCAAACATTGTGTCATTTGTCATTGTTAGCATCACTGGTAAAAGCACAACAATGAAAAGTCCTAAAAGCAGGAGAGTCATCACATTAATGAAGAATACAGACAACAACAGATTCACAGTATTTCATTATGAGTGTTTTAATGTGGCACTAGGAGCAATGAACGTTACAAATATGTTTTATCTATGTTTGGTATTAATGTGAAGAACAGAGCAAATGCAAATGAATCCAGATCAATAATAAATGTGACTCACCTCCTCTCGCTGATCCAAACATGTAGAACAGAAGAATGAATTGTAATATTGGCAGAAACTCAAAGATCAGATCAACCACAACGCCAAATATGTCAATTATCCGTCCACTTTTCTGTCCAATCTTTGCAACTAAAACTATATGGGAAATATTTACAATATTTAGGATCCAAATGTTTGATCCAGTTTTCAGTTATTATAATGAGAGTTTATAATAATAATTGAATGTGTTAATAAACAAGAGCAGATGAATTCAGATGAATAAATCATGTCTGTGATGTTTATTATAACATATATTACATGAGCGTCACTTGATTAAAGTTTTGGGGTTTGATGAAACTGATGGAAATCAATAAATTTATGCACAGATCATTTCAAATAATATTTGACCTTTTTTACTGTGATTTATTGTTTCTGCTTTTACTATTCTTGCTTTTCTCCTGCTATTCCTTTTTATTTATGACCTTTCTAATCTGATTTATTTATTTATTACTATTTTAATTATTATTCTTCACTTGCACTTTGGTTCAACGTCTGTAAATGTGCTTTAAAAATAAACACGAATTATTATTAATAATAAATGTACAATTATATTTACTGTATAATTTGTTTTGGTAATTTTGTGTCTGTTGTTGATTGTCATTTACAGCAAAAGAGGCAGAAAATTTTATATGAATTACATTATCATTAATTTAATTCGATTTTCATTTTGTTTAAAGTAAAATTTGAATTTAGAAATAATTTGTTTAATTTCGTTTGTTTCAATCATTTAATGACATTTGTTAATATAAATCGACATGTAGAAGTGAAGTGCAAAAGTCCCTCCATCCAGACCGACACAATCACTTTAATCAGGGACTAAAAACGGTTCAAATATCAAAAACAGAAACAGAAAAAGGATTTTAATTTTTTTTTTTGCAGAACGAATTGAAAACCGGAACAAACATCATTCATGCTTATTTTTATAATCTTGTCAATTGAATATGTTGAGTTTAGATCACATGTGTGTTTAATGATGTTGATTACACGCGTGTTGTTGACATGTTCAGTGATTCATCTGAAGGCCGCACTTCCAGTGTTGACCGCTCCATTAAATATAATATGAGTGATGCAGTTTTACTGTTTAAAATATTAAATACACAAATAAAATGTTCAACTGAATCTGTCTCTGACAAAACTCCAGCAGTGATTCATTTAATGATGTTTATTAACACAATTTACCCCTAAATAATGTCCTTAACTGTTCTTTATTACGTTATAACCGGTAATCTTCTGGAAAGACGCCTCGAAACACTAAAACCGGAACGAAAAAATACAGATTTAGCTCCGAATGAAAAACGATAAAGTTTTAGTCCCTGTGTTCTGTATAGGGCTTAATCGTGTCAGTTTTGTTGAGCTGTCCTTGATTTGAGTCTGTGGTTCAACTGTGACATCTAGTGGTGCAAAATGTTACTGCACCTGTTTATAGAATTGAAACAGGAAGTCTGTAAAAAGTTCTCCGTCTGTGTTCTGGTGCACATCGTCGTTCAACGGTCCTTGGAGTAGATACGACCGTAAGTTATAATTGTTGTGCTTAAACAAGTGTAGCGCTCTTATGTACAAGTTTACTTGAAAGCTGAACATTTAGTGAAATGTTAATTGATCGATGGTCTGATATGAATGCTTGGACTAGCTAATGTGTAGCATTTCTGACAAGGTTTTGTAAACTTTTCTTTATGCAAATGCAAATTGTTAAATGCAATTCAAAGTAATGAATGACGGGTTGTTTGTTCAGTTATTTAAATGTGTACATGAATGCACGTGAATGTGAAAATATATAAATTTGTGAATTACTCTGTAATTTGTGTTTTTGTTTATGTTTCTTTCAGTTTTACAAAAGAAAAGATATAGTGAAGTGGAGTGCATTAAAGACAAAGAAAGACTGTCACGAAGCTTCATTCTTGTAAACTATCTGTCAGAACTTTTAACACAACTGCCAGGACAGAATACCCTGAGTTTCACACTTCTGCATTTGTGAATATCATCATAGTTCAAATAAACGATGGCGGCGGTCGGGAAGAACAGTTATAAACACTGACATTGAAGTGTTTTATGTACAGAAATTGTAAATTAAACGTCCGGATTTGACTTTCTGTACATTTCCAAAAGATGCTGAACTTTGCACGAGGAGGGTTCAGGAAATTAAACACAATAACTTTATTATTAAATGAAAAAATATTTTTATCTCTGGAAATTTTCAATATAAGGAACATTTTATTTTAAATAAACTCAATTTTAAGGCATCAGGTTACTTACTTTTTAAGTTAATCAAAATATTATTTTTTGCTTGTTTCGTTTAGTGCTCTTAAAATATGACCCTCATTCCTGATGACCAATTCAAGACAATAAATATGTAATATAATATAATATAATATAATATATAATTCATGGCCTCTCACTGTGTGTCACGATTGACGGTGAAGGCAGACACGGGACGAGGATCTACATGCAGCGGAAGCTTTATTGAATAACAAAAACCACGAACAAAGAAAACATCCACGATGGGAAAAGGTAAAACAAAACATGGAGGGCATACAAAGGGTTAACGAAACATGGAAGGCATACAAAGGGTTCAACGGGAAGTAAACAAAGACAGAGAGCACGGATAACAGGCGTCCACATATATCAAAGACCGACAGGGGAATGGAGAAACAAACGGGGTTAAATACAGCGACACAGGAGGATAACAAACGATATACAGGTGCGGACAATAACGCTGTGGCAGAGGTGATGAGGGCCGGGAACCATGGGAGATGTAGTTTGTTTACACAGACAATGAAACACGGGGCAGACAACACAGGAACGTGACACTGTGACTCAGCCTAACATCTCCTTTTCTCTTTCACGTAAGACAGAAAGTCACACGGGTTTGAACCAACACAAGAGTGAGTAAATGATGACAGACTTTTAACATGTCATCTGAATTTTCATCTCTTTAATTGATAAATGATTGTTGATGTTCCTGTGTCTGAATCAAACACTGCTGATCTACAGAAACACGGTTTAATATCATTTTCTCAACATGTCACTGGTACATGATGATGTATGAACAGAATAATACAGAAATACTTACTGTAAATGATTTTACCGAGGCAGTACAGAAACACTATCCCAAAGAAGACTGATATTATGACTCTCTCAGTCTCTGCATAATTCAGAAGTTTTCCAAAGGAAGATTTTAAAAGAGCTGAAAGAAAGATGCAGATAAAACTACAGTATATATAAATATAAATACAGAAGCATTAAACACACTTTTCATTTAAGATGTTTTTATGACTGTCTCTAGTAATCTGTGCTTTAGTGTTTCAGATCACTGTCTGCTCCTGACATTGACCCTGTGACCTTTGACCTGCTTTTATTACACCGGACATCATGATACAACACTGAGATGTTATTTAGGGGTTGTTTGGGTGTATAATTCATGGACGTAACATGATGTTTTCAGAGTGAGATGTAATGCTGATTGATCAGATTGATGACAGATGAGTGGATGTATTTTATAAGAGTGAAAATAAACACAGATGAACACATGAACACATTCATGTAAATCCTGAATGAACTGCAGCACGACACATGAAATAAATATTCTGGGTTAAAGCTGAAGTTAAACTCAATGAAGCATGATGTTCATTACTCCAAATAATCTTTTCTTTACAAATATGCAAAACTGGAGTTAATGAGGCACTTACAATAGAAGTGAATGTGGCCAAAGTTTGGATTTAAATCAACATGTGACACTTATAATTTAATAAAAGCACTTGCACTGATTGTTCTGATGAAACACATTTTTATTTGAGCTTTATGATGTTTAAATGATCGTTTTCATGGTCGCTTTAAGGTTTACGGTGTTGCATTGCCATGGCAACAAAGTTGTACATTTGGACATAACTTTACTCAAAAAGCATTTTTAAGTGTTTTATTTACACACATATTACATTAACATGAACTTTGTTTACATCTTGTGACTATAATTTTGAGTATTTTAACATTTATGGATTGGTCCCGTTTACTTCCATTGTAAATGCCTCAGTGTTACCCAGAATTCTGTGTTCTTTAAGAAAAGGAGGGACAAATATAAATGCATTTTTATGGTAATCAACATTTTCCAAAACTGCTGTTGATTGAGTTTAACTAGAATTGAACCTGGAATATTCCTTTAAAGTATTTGTGTAATATTATTGTTTTATAATGTAGAATATCATGAATATTAAATCACTTCAGTTCTGACAGTCACAATTATTTGTTTTTACTGACTGTTAAAGTGAATTGTTTTGTGTTCATGATAATTATTGTTGTTGTGTTTGGATTGTTTACCTGAATAAATAACAGCTGAGAGAAAAACATATTCTGCAACATAACTGTGATCCAAAATCAGTGTTTTAATGTGACCTGTAAAACAGAAAATATAATATCACAGAAAACACTGAAACACTGAAAATATAATTGAGATTACTGACACAGAGATCATGTGATGTCTGCACATCCTGATATTATGATTCATCTCCTGATCTCTGATAAACAATAATCAGAAATAAATCATTTACCTGTGAAGTCTGTAACATATGGAGCGGCCCAGAGCAACATTAGAGGTCTCACAATATAAAGAGCACAACAACAAACTGTCTCGTTCACAGATCCTGAAACAAACACATTTGACTGAATATAAATGTTTAAAAATAGAAAAATAAAACATCTGGCATGAAAACAAAACTCACACATTTAATAATGAAGATGAATTTAAAGACTCACCTTCAGAAACACCCCAGAACACAAAAGCACAAAACATGATGATATTTGGACAAAAGGCCAGAAACACGTGAAGACGGAGGACTGAATCTAGAGTTAAAAATAAACACAATAAAAAACAGAGAAAAATACAAAACAACTGATAATATAAAAACAATAAAGTTTATTTAAAAGAAGAAAATGACTTTGAATTAATTGTGTGTGTGTGAGGGAATTCACATATATTTCTGAGGAAGTCAGAGTTGTGTTCATATATTTAACGTTTTGTTTAAAAACATTTTAATAAATAATTATGAGAAGTGCCTTTTTTTCCACTTGAGCCCCCCAAAATGTCTGAGCACGTCCCTGACATGGATGAATTTGAGATGATGTGTTAATTAATGTAAACAGATTTACAGACAGTTGTCACTTGTCCATATTGAGCAAACGTTATCTTTATTGTGTGTAATGAGTCCAGATGGAGAAAAATACAACTTTAACACAGACGAGTTAAAACTCAATTCTATCACAGCAGTCTCAAGCTAACTTGTGCCGATACTTTCAAAACTGTGTATTTTAATTTATGATTATGGACTTTAATCTGTCTCGTTTCTTCTATTGTGAAATTAAAAGTTTATAATTGAGTGACGAGTCTAAATTATTTTCTGTGTAATTGACATTAAGCCCCACGTCGCTTCATTTACAGGATATTCAACCTGAATTTACTCAATTTATGAATTTATTCAAGCAGCTTAAATTAGATTAAAAAAACACATTTTGAATAAGAGTGTTTGAGAAATGTTTTATGTTTGTATTGAGTTTGAACTTCTTTGTGGTTTTAGTTTTAAATGTGTTACGGGTTTCAGGAAATGTTTCTTAGTAATTGTGGAAAATGTGCTACAATATTATACAAAACTAAACTTTACATTTTACATTACATTTATGCATTTGGCAGACGCTTTTATCCAAAGTGACTTACAGTGCCCTTATTACAGGGACAATCCCCCCGGAGCAACCTGGAGTTAAGTGCCTTGCTCAAGGACACAATGGTGGTGGCTGTGGGGTTCGAACCAGCGACCTTCTGATTAACAGCCCTGTGCTTTAGCCACTACGCCACCACCACTCCACTCCAATTCAAACTAATGTGTTGATTGAGGATACAAAAATATTCATCATATTGTTGACTTACCAAGTAGTCTCGGTACCAAATCTGTGCTGACTGAAAACACAGAACTCCTGCCCACTGAAAACTTTACATCTGTATTCTCCCTCATCTTCAGCTGTCACATTGTTCAACAGGAGGGAGAAGTTTCCATGTTGAATCTGGTCAGTAAAGAAATGAGCTCTATCATGATAATCCTGCTGCTGGTCCTCTGGTCGACTCTTATTATCTGGATACTGACAAACTAAATCTGATTTATCTCCTGATCTTCTCCATTCCACCTTCAGATCCTCCATTGGTAAGGGTTCACCAACTAAACAGGGCAAAACCACTGAACCTCCCAGAGGAACAACCAGGTCACAAGTGTGTTTAACCACAACCTCAACCTTGAACCCTGAATCTGAAAAGACAAATGATTTAAATTGTGAAATAAAATGTTTTTGTTTACAGGCAAATAAAGTGAAGAATGTTTTATACATTAAATATTTGAGGAAAAACACAAGATTAAGATGCAGAACTGTGTTAAGAGATCAAACACAAACTCAATAAAGTATTTTTATTTATTATTTCAGTTGAATGTCTTTGTAGCCCTAAACTGACTTTGAATATGACAAGAACATTTTCCTCAATATTTCAGGCATCATCTGAAATCTGTATTATTATTTACATTGACTGAAGAGGTGCAGATCCAGATGCATGATGGGTATTTTACACTCTTTATTTGTTAGAGGTTCAGAAAGTGAGCAACACTAAGAGGTGTTTGTTAGTTTTCTCTTATTAACAGTTTTCAGTCGTGTGAGTCCACAGCAGTGAACAGAACTGCAGAACAACATAGTGACATTTAATGCCGTCACTGAGCAGATTCTGGAAAGTTCAGTGATTTCTCAAAGTCTTCAGTGCTGTCATCAGTTCAAGATGTTCTTATAATAACTGTCAAATAAATCGGTTTATGGGCTTTTGACTTTATAGATAAAAAGAGTGAAGCTGCGAGTCCATGAACACAATCACTGCAACATCTGACACTTCCTTTTCCCTTCTGAACTATTTGTTCTAGTAACACAATTCATTTTGTCTTTGGATTTAACAGATTTAATAAATGTTGTTATCCTCACTAAATATGAGTCATATGATGATGTTCATCCTGCATTAAACTGACAAACACATTGTTGATATTCAGTTTGTCAGTTTCACTGTAATGCATGTTCACACTGTTCTTTGATTGAAGAATTGGACTAGTGTCACGAACCCCGCTCCCTCGCTCTGCCCCCTCGAGCTTCCACGCTCGTTCCGCCCCCTCGAGCTTGCACGCTCGTTTTGCTCCCTCGAGCTCGCACGCTCGTTTTGCTCCCTCGAGCTCGCACGCTCGTTCCGCCCCCTCGAGCTCGCACGCTCGTTTTGCTCCCTCGAGCTCGCACGCTCGTTTTGCTCCCTCGAGCTCGCACGCTCGTTCCGCCCCCTCGAGCTCGCACGCTCGTTTTGCTCCCTCGAGCTCGCACGCTCGTTTTGCTCCCTCGAGCTCGCACGCTCGTTCCGCCCCCTCGAGCTCGCACGCTCGTTCTGCCCCCTCGAGCTCGCACGCTCGTTTTGCTCCTACGAGCTCTCATGCTCGTTAGCAGGTCTCCCTCCTCGGGCTCACATGCCCGCTCCCAATCGCCAGAACATTATGTACACCTGCACTCGTCTCAATCACCCCTTTATTCGTTACACCTGCACCGCTCGTTAGTTCCCCTATTTATATCACAGCACATTCGTTTCACACCGGTTGGTTATTGTATTTAGTTTCCCGTGTCCTTGCCCCCTGCTAGTCTCGCCTAGTTTTGAACTCCTCTGGTTTACCCCTTAGCTTGCCAGCTCCCCTTGTTCCCCTGTCGTTGATCCCGCTAGTCCCGTCTTGTTCTACACCACAACAGTTGTTAACTGTTTTCCCGGCTTCGACCCCCCGCTCTCGTTGACCACTCTCTCCCGGATTTGCCCCTTCCTTCTATTCTGATTCCCCGGCTCCGACATCACGCTCCCCTTTGACGCCTCTTCACTGGATTTGCCCTGTTTGTACTGTTGCCTGCTTTGTTGGAATAAAGCAGTTTCCTCCGACATTGTGACTGTCTCGTCTTGTGTTTGTGTGTGCGGGTTACAGAATAACCAACCTTTACCGAAGACAGTCACAATGCCCCGCGCTGAGGATTCGCGCAGCTCACTAGAGCGGAGGTACACGTCACATTCAGCGCGAGGAGCTACTGTTTGGAAACTTGACGAAGCGCTCGCGGCCCAGGGCCAGCAGGTATGTGCTATGTCATGGCCACAGTCCCGAAGCCTTACACGGCCCTAGTCCCGAAACCTGACACGGCCCGAGTCCCGAAGCCCGACACGGCCCTATTCCCGAGGCCTGTCACGGCCCCAGCCTCGAAGCCTGGCACGGCCAGCGAGTCAACGCCCATGCCCGCCACGGCCAACGAGCCAGTGCCCATGCCCGCCACGGCCAACGAGCCAGTGCCCTTGCCCGCCACGGCCCACGGGCCAGCGCCCATGCCCGCCACGGCCAACGAGCCAGCGCCCATGTCTGCCACGGTCAGCGAGCCAGCGCCTGTAGCCTCGACCGCCCCAGAGCCAGCGCCTGTAGCCTCGACCGTCCCCATGGCCACATCCCCTGTTGGCCGAAGACGTCAGAGAAGGAAGAGGGCCCCTTCTCCCCAGTCTCGTCTTGTGCTCAAGACCGCAGAGGTTCCCTCAGAGTCTTCCACGACTCTGCCGGGCTCTGCTCCGCCCCCAGAGCCTTCCACGACTCTGCTGGGCTCTACTCCGCCCTCAGAGTCTTCCACGAATCTGCCGACCTCTACTCCGCCCTCAGAGTCTTCCACGGCTCTGCCGAGCTCTGCTCCGCCCTCAGAGTCTTCCACGGCTCTGCCAGCCTCTGCTCGCCCCTCAGAGCCCTCGCGGCCTCCGCCTCACGAGCCTCCCAAGGCTCCTCCTCCCAAGCCTCCCAGGTCTCCTCCTCTCGAGCCTCCCAGGGCTCCTCCTCTCGAGCCTCCTAGGGCTCCGTTTCTCGAGCCTCCCAGAGCTCTACCCCTCGAGCCTCCCAGAGCTCCGCCTCTCAAGCCTCCCAGGGCTTCTCCTCTTGAGTCTTTCAGGGCTCCCCCTCCTTCCAAGCCTCTCAGGGCTTCTCCTATCAAGTCTTTCAGGGCTCCCCCCCTCAAGCCTCTCACGGCTTTGCCTCTCGAGTCTCTCAGGGCTCCTCCCCCTCTCAAGCCTCTCAGGGCTTCCCCTCTCGAGTCTTTCAGGGCTCCTCCTCCTCTCAAGCCTCTCAGGGCTCCCCTTCTCGAGTCTTTCAGGGCTCCTCCTCCCCTCGAGCCTCTCAGGGCTCCGTCCCTCGAGTCTTTCATGGCTCCACCCCTCAAGCCTCTCACGGCTTCGCCTCTCGAGTCTCTCAGGGCTCCTCCCCCTCTCAAGCCTCTCAGGGCTTCCCCTCTCGAGTCTTTCAGGGCTCCTCCTCCACCCGAGCCTCTCAAGGCTCCGCCGCTCGAGTCTTTCATGGCTCCACCCCTCAAGCCTCTCACGGCTTCGTCTCTCAAGTCTCTCAGGGCACGCTCGTTTTGCTCCCTCGAGCTCGCACGCTCGTTTTGCTCCTACGAGCTCTCATGCTCGTTAGCAGGTCTCCCTCCTCGGGCTCACATGCCCGCTCCCAATCGCCAGAACATTATGTACACCTGCACTCGTCTCAATCACCCCTTTATTCGTTACACCTGCACCGCTCGTTAGTTCCCCTATTTATATCACAGCACATTCGTTTCACACCGGTTGGTTATTGTATTTAGTTTCCCGTGTCCTTGCCCCCCGCTAGTCTCGCCTAGTTTTGAACTCCTCTGGTTTACCCCTTAGCTTGCCAGCTCCCCTTGTTCCCCTGTCGTTGATCCCGCTAGTCCCGTCTTGTTCTACGCCATAGTTGTTAACTGTTTTCCGGCTCGACCCCCGCTCTCGTTGACCACTCTCTCCCGGATTTGCCCCTTCCTTCTATTCTGATTCCCCGGCTCCGACATCACGCTCCCCTTTGACGCCTCTTCACTGGATTTGCCCTGTTTGTACTGTTGCCTGCTTTGTTGGAATAAAGCAGTTTCCTCCGACATTGTGACTGTCTCGTCTTGTGTTTGTGTGTGCGGGTTACAACTAGTTAATGTAGAAACACCTCAGTGGAGTTTATGACTGTAATAACTGAAATTAAACTCACTTGACAAAACACAAATGTAATATTATATAAAACAAAAGAATAAAATTATAACAAAGTGTTAATCAAGACTATTTACCATTGATTTTTGGTTCTTATTTGTTGACTTACATGTGTTTAACTTTACGCTGACTGAAAACACAGAATCTTGCCCACTGAAAACTTTACATTCATATTTTCCCTCATCTTCATCTGTCACATTGTTCAACAGGAGGGAGAAGTTTCCATGTTGAATCTGGTCAGTAAAGAAATGAGCTCTATCATGATAATCCTGCTGCTGGTCCTCTGGTCGACTCTTATTATCTGGATACTGACAAACTAAATCTGATTTATCTCCTGATCTTCTCCATTCCACCTTCAGATCCTCCATTGGTAAGGGTTCACCAACTAAACAGGGCAAAACCACTGAACCTCCCAGAGGAACAACCAGGTCACAAGTGTGTACAACCTTGAACCCTGAATCTGAAAAGACAAATGATTTAAATTGTGAAATAAAATGTATTTGTTTACAGGCAAATAAATTGAAAAATGTTTTGTACATTATATGAAAAAAAAAATATATAATCTATATATAAATATTTCATTATAGTATCT